>NC_135392.1:5650000-5725000 GCF_051989625.1 Stigmatopora argus | reverse complement strand
ATGGAAGGAAAAAAAGCAGAAAGACAATAATTGTAATAAGTGTAGCCCACGTGTATTTTTGTTTATTTTTGTTCCAGCACCCCAGTTACCCATGTGAGGATAAGCAGCACAATAAATCAGGGGACAGCAGCTCCGGTCTGTTTTCCATGTCTACTTTCTTCTGAATAAAATGATCAACACATCAACAATCTCAGCAGAAGCCTCAAAACAATCTTGATTATTTGATTCAGGTGTATTAGGAAATAAAATATGGAAAACAGACTGCATAGATGCCCTTGAGGACGGGAATAGGTGACCTCTGTGATATATGTATGAATGGCATCCAAATCTTAGTAATGTCATACTTTTCAAACCTTGAAAACTATATTATACCGATAGGACCTGTACACTTTTGCACCAAGGATATCAGCCATTTCTTTTTTACGTCCCCTCTCATATTCTCGTTTTTTCAAATTATTTATTTATCTGTTTTTGGGTAAGAAAACCTCTCGCAGTTAAACAGGGCTTATGTAGACTTTTTCATATATTTACCGTAGCAGAATACATATATTTAAATATTTTTCCTCCACTTCCTGTAGGAGGAATAAAAAGCAATTCTACTACGGTCTACATGTCAAGCAGAGAAAGTGGTTGTAATGAGAAAAGGTTGTTCTGACACACAGGGAAAGGCGATTAGTATTCATCACACAATCACACATACTTTACATAGTCGCAAATCTGAGTGGAGATGAGCTTCTCAGCAAAAGAGTTTCTTTTACACAAGGCATAATCTATTTAAATGATCATTTGGTTCTTTTATGGATTAACTTCTAGTGTCATTGCTCATTTTTATACCTTTATGTCCTGTTGGTATCCACTATTAGTAGGATCCTTGTTGCTAAATCCTATTTTTGCTGTTAAAAAAACAAATATACTGTCATTTAACGACTTATTATTTAAACACAACAAGCCACACAAGACAAATAGACAAATAAATGCAACAACATGGCTCAGTTAAACCAATATTACAACACTCCGCCATCAGGGTGAATGTAACCTCTTCAGTCCTAATTGTCTTGATCTGTATTGACAGTTTTAATGTCTGTCAAAAATATTTGTTGTAATTGTTTTCTTTCAAAAAAAACATTATACCAGTTACCTTTGTAGAATGTTAACATCGCATGTAGCGCTGCCTGACAGAGTGACCTTGTAAATACAGTCAATGATGTAGTCTTAAATTGTGGGATGGTGAGCAATTTTAAAGCAATTGTCACATTTTGACAGGTGATTAATAAAGGAGATATTCCAGACTAAGTTCCATGAGTCTCACTTTCTGGCATCTTGTATTTCCAATGCAAACAAAAAACAAAAAACTAAATACAAATGAGAACTTTAAAGCTCAAAATTGGAAGAGAGATTGTAGTGATTGTGGGTCCAACTCATGACCAACTTTTAAACTACAGTACCCTCATGTGGTCTTACATGAGTATACACTCAAATCCTTTCAAGGTCGATTAATATATGAATGACTGCTGGATGCATTATTGGATGATAGGATGTATAAATAATGGATGGAGTGAAAGGCAGGCAGACTTTTAACCTCAAGTTTTAACTTGGTGGCAAAAATAACTAAATTACCTGAATATAATATGCAGTATATATTATATTTTTGGCAGCCCGAAATATATATATATATATATATATATATATATATATATATATATATATATATATATATATATATATATATATATATATATATATATATATATATATATATATATAGTTGTAAGCCACATTCGAAGAATAAACAGACCACTCCAGTCGCAACTTCAGACTTTGCCAAAGATTACAAAAATACCCTTTAAATAACACTGCATAAAACTGCTGTTGTTTGTCTTTTCTTTTTAAGTCCCTGTTTTCCTCATTATGCATGAGAAAAATTCTACATATTTGGGATTTGTGTGCACGTGTTAAGACCTTTATCACCTTAACATTGCAGTCTGATAAGGATAATCCACTTTACATCTTACTTCATTCATAACTCATAATACTACAATGTTTACTTACACATGGACAGCAGAAGTAATGCTTGTCTAGAAAATAAAATAATTGTGACTGACTGAGAGATGTTCATAAAAATAAATGTGACTTAGGTCATACAAAAATGTTGTTTAGTGGTGTAATGAATTCTGCTTATCTAAGGTTCGCAAGGGTGCTGGAGCATTTATTTTTTTTAAATTGCTATTTTGATCCATAATACTGAGGGGGGGAAAAGTATGATATCAAACCTGAGACCTGGGGGGCAGATTTGTCTTTCCACATAATTTGGGAACAGAATTTCAGGTCTGTCCACCTGTGTGCAGTTTGCGTGTTCTCCCCGGACCTGCATGGGTTTTCTATGGGTACTCCTGTTTCCTCCCATATCCCAAAAACATGCATGGTAGTCATGTTGGACACTCTAAATTGCCCATTGCTATGAATGTGAACGTGAGTGGTTGCCCGTCTCCTCGTGCCCTGCGATTGGTTGGCCACCAATTCAGGGTGTCCCCCACCTGAAGCCCGAAGTCAGCTGGGATAGGCTCCAGCACCCCCTGTGAACCTTGTGAGAATAAGCGGTTCAGAAAGTGAATGAATCAAAAACTGTAATCATGTACTACAGGTTTACATTTCACAGCAGCATTAATAAACCAAGGAATTATACACATTTTGGGGGGCAGGGAAGTCTAACAGTCATGGGTTGTCAGAAATATTCTGAAGTAATAAATAAAGGATTGTGTGCAAATCATAAATCTCCGCCTGAGTGGAGTTATGAAGGCTCAGGGGCTTGCTTTGTCACTCACTTTCTGACATCGGACGAAAAAAAGGCTTGTTCTGTTGGTGCCGCCAAGCGTCAAGTGAAAATCCTAATCCGGTTATATAAAATGTTCATCCAATCGCCATCGGCAGCGCACGACAAAGTTCTCCTTGGTGGCAGGCAGCACCATGATCATCCTCGTGGATCTGCTTCTGATGCTCATCGACCTGACCTATGCCATCCTAGCCGCCGTTGTGCAGACTATTATCCGGCCGAGGCTCAAGAGCATCGACGGGGAGTTGTGCCTTATCACCGGGGCCGGGGGCGCCCTGGGCCGCCTCTTCGCTCTGGAGTTCGCCAAGGAGGGCGCCGAGTTGGTGCTGTGGGACTGCAACGGGCCGGCCAACGAGCGCACCGCCCAGCTGGCCCGGGAGCTCGGCGTCAAGGTGCACGCCTACACGGTCGACCTGTCCCGGCGGGAGAGCATCTACGAGGCGGCGGGGCGGGTGAGGACGGAGGTCGGAGATGTCTCCATGCTGGTCAACAACGCGGGCGTGGTGGCCGGGAGGAGGCTGCTGGAGTGTCCCGATGAGCTTTTGGAGCGCACTCTGCTCGTCAACTGCCATGCTTTGTTCTGGGTGAGAAGCAAACTCTTTGATAATGGTAGATGCTCCTTAGGAGTGAAGCCTGAGAAAAACATACATATTATGGGTGGAACGATTCATCTATATGTACACACAGTTCTGGGGTCGAGGGTTCGATCCCAGGTCGGACCTCAATGTGTGGAGTTTGCATGTCATTGACAGTTATACACATTAAATGGGGGAGGCTGCTATTGCCTGATTATGTTTCATTGCTGTTAAGTCAATCAATCTAATTTGGATTGAATGTATCATCGCAAAAGTGTTTCTACCTGATTTTGAGCCTGTTTGACAAATAAAAGTGGAGGGATTTCAAGTTGGCCTTTGCATTGTTTGTTTGTTTGTATTTGAAGCGGCCCTTGAAAAAAAAATTGGGCACTGTGTTAATTACTATCAAAATGTTGTCCTATATTGTATTATTCAAGGCCCTTGAATCAAATCGGGGGACATTTCACATTTTATTATTTCAGCATATATAGTATCGCCATGGAATTGGTGATTTATACTCCTGGTAGAGACACCAAAAGTGATATTAACGATAATACTTATAATAATAATATACACTGTATTTCCTACACCATGAATATAATCTCCAGGAACCATTCGGAGCTTCACAGGGCAAGAAAGGGTGCTACATAGTACCTGAAAGAATTCCTCTTTGTGTATTTGTATCACATAGATGGGGGAACCACATGCACCCATCTAATCGCCTGACACGCATTATGCAACATCTATTCAGTCGGTATTTGTGCACTGGAGTGTGAAGGAAGCCTTCATAGTCGATGTGTATGGGCACTGAATTTCCAGTAGAGCTGGACAGACCTCAGGAAATTTATTCTTTGCCCACCCCTGCTGTAGGGTAGTTTTCATACCATTCATAACAAGCAGTTAAGGCATGTGATTCAAATGTTGATCCTATTATATCCCCTGGTCTTGTGCTAAAATATGAAAGCTCATTATAAGAGCACAACATATTTTCATAGTAAATTCCAAGTCACAACATTAGGTACACCTCCACGAGTCTACAATATTCCAAAGACGTCTAATATTTGGTTCCTCTCGTGCCATGTTCATAACCTTGACAAGTTTTTAGGTGTTTTCCAAAGTCCTTAACGGAAAAAGTTAAACTGCATATTGCAAGAACAATGTACTTTCAAAGTGATCCATCATTCTAAAATTATTTCTAAATTTAGATGACCAAGGCCTTCCTGCCGCAGATGAAGGCAAAGAATCACGGTCACATCATAACTGTTGCCAGTGCCCTTGGCCTCTTTAGCACCGCATGTGTGGAGGTAAGATAGTTTTTCTCTTATGCGTAGTTTGCCTACCACAATTCCTATGCAGGGTCATTCAGTCCATGAGAATGACCAAATGAAACATTTAAAAAATGCATGAGACTCAAACTTCATTTTATCTTTGAATTATTGTAATGCAATTTGAGGATACAAACAAAGTGCATCTATAACTGTACATAACCTAATTAATGGTTATCATTGTACTCATTTTAAACACTATCAGTGTCTTATTTTTTTTCTTCAAAATGCTGATATTGACCCTGTCCCTGCAGGATTACTGTGCCAGTAAATTTGGAGCCGTCGGCTTCCACGAATCGCTGACCCATGAGTTGTTAGCAGAAGAACTGAATGGAATAAAAACCACTCTAGTTTGCCCTTACATTGTGGACACGGGAATGTTTGCAGGCTGCGAGATAAGGTGACATTCTGTATTACACCATTCTATTCTTTCACTGGCACGGTTCAATTGGGTCACAGATCATGAGCCCCTCCGCTTCTTAAAGAAAACATTTGTTTTTCAGGAAGGAGCTTCGCGGTCTCATCCCACCATTGGAGCCTCTGTACACCGTTCAGCAGTCCATGACAGCCATTTTAGCAGAACAGCAAATGATCTGCATCCCTCGACTTATGTACATCCCATTTGTGACTCGAGCGTAAGTGCAGCTCACATTTCACTTTGCCTGTTTAATAGTTGACCAGAGTATTGACATGTTCAAGCCAAGTCAGAGACTCATTTTGTACTTTTTCCTCTGTAGTTTACTACCCTGGGACGCAAATGTTGCCACGTACCGCTTCATGGGAGGAGACAAATGCATGCTACCTTTTATCAAGAATGTTGAACAGAGGACATCTAACGGCCATGTTAAATCTTACTGAAATCTGTTCTCAGTATTAATATAAAAGTAAGTTTTCAGTGAAATGGAATGTACGATTACGACAGATTTCAGTGGGAACTATTTATTTTTACAAGAAATCTCAGGACATGATAAAAGCAATAAAACAGTGATCTGATGGTCTCCATTTTTGGCCAAGATTTGAAACAGCAAACTAGTCACACATCATCAGAATGAAGATTGCGTATTCCTGAAATTGGAGCAGCCCAAAATTATAGAATGTAAAACAATTGACATTGGAAAAGACTGCACAGATCCAAAGTAATGCAGAGGCCATAACCAATCTATACAAGTGCCTCTTTTTATTCACATGAAAATCAGTGTCTAAACAGACAACAAAGCTACAGGAAACATGCAACACAAAATTCAAAGATACAAAAAAAGTATTCTTATCCTTTTTCTGCAGCTGCTGTAGGACCAAGTGATGACGTCTTGCTCGTTTCCTTTTCCAACATTTGGTTTACAACAAACGCCAGAGCTCAAAAACCAATACTGTGTTAAGCTGGCGTTTGGTCATGGTCTTTAAAACATTTAAAAACTAATGAGCCAACAATGAACTGCTGGGTAGTTTCCATTGTGTCCTTTTGAACTGAACCACATTGGCATTCAGACCAGTTGTACGTTGGCTCCCTGTAAATAAGCCTGCAGGAACCGGAGGGCGTCGGCGTTCAAACTGCTACTCAGCATCGATGGAACCTACAACAAATATATATTTTTAGAAAGAGTTACAGAAGCCCTAATAAAAAAAGTTTAGCCTCTGAAAACATACCCTTCCTGGACAGGCTGTAGAAAGCTTGTGGAGCGAATGAGCCAACAATACTCTAGGATTGCCGACAGCTTCGCCGATGGGATCGTGCTCCTTCTTCCCAGCAAAGGCCAGCTGCGAGAATGCGGTTTGATATCCGGGTGTGTCTTCAATGTCAATAAAATGCTCGTCGTCTGGGATGCTGTCATCTTCAGGCAGCTCGAAGAGACCGATGAGGGCTTGGAGCAGTGGAGTCCTGACCAAGAACATTCTGAGTTCACTATGTTGTACATTTAGTGAATTTCAAATTTGGAATGGTACAAACTACTGCAGGGTTCCGACAGGTCAAGACAAGTTAAATTCAATTTTAATGGTGTTTGTAATTGAAACGCATCAGGGTATCAAGTAGTATGGTCTAGTCCAGGGGTAGGGAACCAATGGCTCGGGAGCCATATGTGGCTCTACTGATGGGTGCATATGGCTCTACTTTCTCAAATTCACTTAATATCTAGTTGGAAGCTAAAACACAAGGTTTTAAAATCTTAATTTATATTTTTTGTATTTAAGGGCTCAATGCAAACTATGGCTTAACTTTGAATATAATGAATTCAATGCCTTTTAAGACTGCCTGCAAGTAGTTACCATCCAGCTGCTAAATAAATATAGGTGGGGTTATTTGCTTACCAAAGCTTAGTATATTCTGTGTCCATCATGGCAGGACATTCAGTGAGAATCTTTGTTATGCCCACAGCGCAGATCTTTTTCTCAACTGATCCAGACACTTTCTGAACCTCTGGAATAATGATTTTCTCCAAAACCATCCCAAACATTCTGTCGAGGAAAACAAAGGGTGGGGATTTAGGATGACACATTGGTTGGAATTTAACTTGGTATAAAGAGTTGAAATTGAGTTCAACGTGTTCAAAATGTCACTTTGGAGACATTAGACCTGCAGCTAATGCATGATTAAATAGGTTTTAGTGCAAACAAAATTGTACAAATGCCTCACTCAACTTAACAGAATGCAATAAAAGAAAATCCAAACCGAGACAGAAAAGGAGGCATTTGGAAACATTCAATAAGTGTGTAAGTCACATATCCTCAATGAATATACTTAGTATCCATTTAATTAAAATTTCAGAAAACACTCGACTCAACATGAAAGGTTTCCAATCAGTGATTGAAAATAATAAATGCAGCCACATAAAAGACAGCCTTTTTCCCATGAAGAGAATTGCGCTATGGCAAAGGGCAACATGTGCAATAAATATGAAGTGGTCAGGTTGACTTTACAGTGCAATTAGATTTGGATCAATGGTGATGAATACAAAATACACTTACTTTGGTTGTATGCTGTCAAAAATCTCCTGTAGTGCAATAGCTCCGTACTTGACACAATAGAGGTTGACAAATACCAAGAAACCTATGAGCGTGATACAATAAGGAAGCGTTAAAAAGCCATAAGTTAATAAACAAACGGCTGTATTTGAAATAACTCTCTAGAGCACGTGTCAAAGTGGCGGCCTGGGGGCCAAATCTGGCCCGCCGCATCATTTTGTGTGGCCCGGGAAAGTAAATCATGAGTGCCGACTTTCTGTTTTAGGATCAAATTAAAATGAAGAGTATATATGTATATTAAATTTCCTGATTTTCCCCCTTTTAAATCAATAATTGTAATTTTTTAATCCATTTTTCCTGTGTTTTAAGTTCAAAAATCATTTTGTAAAATCTAAAAATATATTTTTTAAAAAGCTCAAATAAACATTATTTTAGATCTATAAAAAAACTGAATATTCAGGGATTTTAATCCCATTCTTTTAATCCATTTATTAAAAAAATCTAAATATTATATCTAAAATGGTCTGGCCCACGTAAAATCAAGTTGACGTTAAAGCGGCCCGCAAACCAACCAGAGTCTGACACCCCTGCTCTAGAGGTTCAGGGAGCTGAAGCTAAACAAATGTACGTACTTTTGATAAACTTAGTGGTTTTGGAGCTTTGGAGTCTCTGGAACAGCAAAATGAAGACCTGTTTCGTGTACTGCGTGAGAGACTCTCTGACAAAAGCGTAACAAGAAAACAAGTCAACGACAGCCACTCAATTTAAAGAAGCTGATGTGTTAGCTGACTTACGGGGGCATGTGTTCGATGATGCTGTTCAGCAAGTAAAATCCTTGATGGTCATTGGCTTTGGAGGCAATTAGCTTTTGAAAAACACCAAGTAGTCCAGGCTGACGAGAAAAAAAAAGTGTGAACAGCTACATTGTTTTTATCCTTTGTGTTTTCCAAAGTGCCATCACATACAATTTTGTCAGCAGCTGACGCAGCAATAGTGGCTCCCCCCTTTTCCATGTAGGCCTGAAGCAGGCGCACCAGAGGGGGGATGTTGCCCGTGCGTTCCCAGAGCACAGGCTGCAGCAGGTGAGGGAATAACGCCATGTAGGAAGAGGGAATGGAGTTGGAATGCATCTCCAAGAGGAGAGACATCACTTGAAACACGTACGGGAGAAACTCTGCAACAAAACACAATGGAGAGGATAAAAGGCATCGATCTAAATCAGCTGGAAAGTGTTTAGCAAAACCATAGATAGAGGACACTGACCCTGGACATCGTTCTGGAGGATCTCTGTGAAAACGGGGAAGAGCGCTTCCTCGAAGCTGCCAACAGTGGCGGGGTTAGCCTTGCACGTGATCCGGACAGACAGGCAAAGGGACTCAAACAGGTAGTGATTAAAGTGAGGCTTGCTGGGGTTCTGAAAGTGACATACAACAAGACTAAGTGCATTCCAAATAGGCCTAAAGATGTGGTGCTGATGCCAACAGTGGGTGTATGCATTACCTTGCTGACTAAAAGAAGCTTCTGAGTGAGCTGATCAATTAGAGTGGGGATGTAAAGAACAATGGATTCCTGGAGTAGTGAAAAGCTCCGCATGATGGCTTGAGAAACCAAAAAGAAAAGGCAACATTAACTAAACACTTGCCTGGCGAGAATATTTATAAGTCTAGCGTACCTTTCATGATGTATTCATTCTCCGATGAACCAGGAAGTGCCATTGCCTTGAAGAGGTTGGTGAGGAGCATTTCAGTAAAAGGTGCCATCTCTACCGGAGTGATGCTGACAAACAGGCAAAGGCAAAAGGAGTTTCACAGCAGAGTCAACATATAAGTAGCTATGTCCCGATGGTGACTTTTTGAATACCAATATTTTAATATTAAATCCAGAATGCACTACATATAGCGATTTCTGAAAGTGCAACCTTGAGCATAATGCATTATTTCAGTGTTTTGCCAATGACCATTTTACAGCAAGAGAAGGGTCTTTCGGAACATATAAAAATTAGATAGTCTGACTCTCACAGTGTTGTATTGTTTGGGCCCCTCATAGTAAACAGCCTCTCCAATGCATGGGCAGCATACGTGTGTTCAACAGTGCTCTCAGCTTGCAAGTGAGATATTAAGAGAGGAACAGCTTGCAGAAGCTGCTCCTTAGGAAGCTGAAAGACAAGGGCAAGGTTTTTAACAATTATTTAGAATTCAGACAATTATGCTACAAGGACACCAAAGGTTTCAGCATACCTGGCTTCTAAAGATCATCACGTATTTGATGGCATCTGATTTTAACACGGGGAATTCATTGACTGCAATGACATTAAGTGTATTAATTTCAAAGTTAGATACAGAATACATAATGAATAAACATTTTGGAACAGGGAAAAGGCCTTCACCAAACTTCTAACAAAGCGGGAAAAAACATTTTTGTTCTTTTAGATTGAGGTATTCCCCAAAAATAATAATAATTAAAAAAGTATTCCAAACACACATAAAACTAAGGCATCTTACCATTAGCAGATTTTAGGTCTGTTAGAATGTGATTCACAAAGAACTCTGTCAAATTCACCAGTTCATTGGCTTGAGTAATTCCATGCTGTGAGATGAAAATAAAGAACCAATTATGCAAATGTAATCATCATACAATAATCCGCTAAACAAAGTCATCACCTTCTGCGTCTGTGCCTTGGATGCCAGTGACGTGACTAAATAGATGGCGGCATCTTTGTGTTTCCAGTTGGCGCCAGGGTTCTTTGCGTATTCGGCCAGCATCGAGTTCACGTATCCAGAGAATATGGCTGTGACTGGCCCCTCAAAAAATTTACAGAGACCCCTTACCAAGTCACAGGCTGCCCTACGACGAGTATCGATATCTGACAAAAGAAAGACGGGGGGTGAACAATTTGGGGAGAGTTAAGATTGCAGAGCGTTGCTTGCCACAAAAATTCAAACATGTTACAAACCAATAAATATTACATTTGGTGAGAAAAATTCATCTATTTTGAAAACTCAACGAATTGAATCAATCCCTCAAAAATAAGGACGGCATCAGGACAATGATTTCATATTTACCGGAGCCTTCAAGGTCCCTCCGGATGTATTCTTCAGAGTTATCCTCAAAAGCCTCCTCATCCGCACCTTATAATAGATAGAAGACAGGGTCAAAGGTCAATGAATGTAAGCACATTCCTAGA
The DNA here is from genome assembly GCF_051989625.1 of Stigmatopora argus. Classification (NCBI taxonomy): domain Eukaryota; kingdom Metazoa; phylum Chordata; class Actinopteri; order Syngnathiformes; family Syngnathidae; genus Stigmatopora; species Stigmatopora argus. The sequence goes on along the minus strand of NC_135392.1, from coordinate 5,714,128 downwards.
CAGCATCAAACAAAACTAAAAAAAAATCACTTACTTCTGAACTCCATATTGGGCACAATGACCTTTTCGCAAATGCTTGTTAGTGTATTCTGATCCTCAAATAGATTTTTGTAATGTGGTCTCTCACAGACTGAAGCCAAAAATTGGATGGCGTTGCTCACAAGCTGTTATCGAACAAGAAAAGGGGTTAAATGCTAGTCTTAAAAGAGAATTGAAAACACTGCAAATTTTAATGCTTAACCGTACCAGGTCATATTTAACTTCTTGTCCTGTAGAAACTAAAAGGTTCCAGATGGCAGTGACAAATCGAGGAAGATATGGTTGAAACTCTTCGTCATACTTTTGAGCATAAAGTGCAGCGTTGTCACAGATCTGTGACTTCAAAAGCTCAAGGAGACCTGCTTCCTCCTCATCCTAAGTAATCAAAACAACCGACACTTCAAATCTTCTTCATGAACATTAGAATGCAAATTTGAGCTCAAATGAAAAACATTTTTTTTTTTTTTTAAAGTATTTTTCCTGAAGCAAGCACACTTACATCCGTTTGTAAAAGTTTATTATCCAAAGTTAGAAGCGCGTGGAAATTGGTCATCCAGGTTTCCATGTTATCCTCAAAAAACTCAGGAAGGTCCTGTGGGACAGATTTTGGAGAAGTAAATACATAATCAAGGAAGTCAATGGCTTGAAGTCAATGGCTTAAAGCCCATGTCAAAGTGGCAGCCCGGGGGCCAAATCTGGCCCGCCGCATCATTTTGTGTGGCCCGGGAAAGTAAATCATGAGTGCTGACTTTCTGTTTTAGGATCAAAATAAAATGGAGTATAGATGAATATTAAATTTCCTAATTTTCCCCCTTTTAAATCAATAATTGTAATTTTTTTAATCATTTTTTTCCTGTGTTTCTAGTTCAAAAATCATTTTGTAAAATCTACAAATATATAAAAAAGGATAATATAAACATTGTTTTAGACCTATAAAAAAACTGAATATTCAGGGCATTTAGTCCCGTTCTTTTAATCCATTTATTAAAAAAAATCTAAATATTATATCTAAAATGGTCCGGCTCACGTGAAATCAAGTTGACGTTAAAGCGGCCCGCGAACCAACCCGAGTCTGACACCCCTGTCTTAAAGTTACGAAGCATTGAATGATTGAATGTTTGTCACGTGACCTATTTATGTCATCCCCTCCCTAAATAATGTGATGATACAGGAACTGTTTAGGCATATTACTATTGAGATGGAAAAATCAGGTCCTTTTAACAAACATTTTTATGGCTAACCTGGACAAACGAAATTCTTGACAAGTGTCCATCAGTTGAGGGTTTACATTTTTTGTTTTGTTTGTTTTATTGGTAAATTGGAAGAGCAGAACAGACCTGAAAGTTAAGACTGTAGAAAAGCTTGGAGATCAGCGCGAGTGAGGAGAAGAGAACTTTCAAGGCATTGACATCAGTGGCATGAGTCTGACACAACTCAATAGTGGCCTGCAACAAAAAACAATACTCACGGTAACTATTGACAGTGTTGCTTCAAAAAGGTGCATGAATTGCTGGAAGGTTTAATACAAGAGAAATATTCGAGACAAACCTTGAACAACTCAGTCAGTGGTGAAGCAAAGGTTTCAAGAACTAGTTTGATCTCCGACCAAAGCTCATTTGACTTAAATTCATGACGATACCTGGGAACGATAAACAAACACGAAATGAAGCAAGAATCATTCAGTATAATGTGGATCTTTCTAAAGGTTGGGTGAATAATATAGAGGTTTGTATTGCGTAATGTAGTATTATATTTAGTGCATATACTGGGTTAGAATGCCTATAAGACTTTTCCAGAAATTAGCTTTACCTCTTGAAGAGAGAGTGCGCAGTGCGGAGTACTCCATTGATAATATGGAAGTCTCCACTTCCAAAGCGTGTCACCATCTCGGTTAGAAGGTCTGGCCATTTCTGAGGGAAGTCTTCTCTTCCAATGATGCTAATAGCATCACTTAACTGAAAAGACCAACAGAGAGAGGCTCAAAAACAGACAACAACAAGTGAAAAAGTTTAAATAGGATGGTTTACCTGTTTCTGAATCTGTTCTGGACTGCTAAGCATCAGATTAACAATATTTGCTTTGACTGCTGTTCGGTCTTGTTCCGAAATTTTGTTGGGCTCATCTTCAATCTTTTGGCGAAACATCATAAATCAGGACAGTCATAACAGATGTTTACAATCAATGACAAAAAAAGGGGGCAAAACTCACAATTCGCCAGTTCCTTTTGATATAGTTTTTAAATGTAACAGCTGCACAGACCCGAATAACATTGTCTTGGGACTTTTCGAGCAAAGTAAGGAGTAGTAAAGGGTAGTTCTGATTTCCCTCCACCGATTCAAGAAACTTTTCAGCTTTGACACAAAGAATACAAAGCAGGTCATTCACAAGCCATCTATACAATACATTAAGTATTCAAATGCGTGTATATTTAATGGTTTTCCAAATGTGTATGAAAAAAGCATGACAATATAAATGTTTGTATATTCATTTTTTTATGGAAAGTAGTCCTGCTCATCTTACCTGGACGTCTGACAGTTGGGTCTGGGTTTAGTGTTTTCCTGAGGAACTCTGTGAGGATTTGTAGGTTGGCATCATTCAATTCCATGATTGCTTGGTGAAAGAAAAGATTTGTTTTAAACATCACTGCTAAAAGGTTGTTTGTATACATGTAACCTTTAATTGACAGATGACCAATGAAACTCACCAAATCACCCTATGATAGATTAAAAATTATGAAAAATGTAATGTGTAAATATCTACATACATTCTTTAGTTAATTGTGTGTCTTGCTATCGTAAATCATAAACAGAAAAACTTCAATACCTTGTGTTCTTGCCAGGTAAACATGTATGATGCTCTCTATGGACTTTACTAATTATTTTTCATGAAGTCCTTATAAACATTTATCAAGGAAATGCCATTGCCATGGTTGCTATAGCTACACTACTACATTCTCAAAAGTTAAAAAGCCACAATACTATGCTGCATTCCTTATACATTTTCATCACTCATTTTACTGTGATTAATTTTTCTACAAGTGGGTGACAAATTAGTGGTTGTTTTGTTTGTATCCGCCTTGCGATGATGAGTCTAGGGTGCGTGTTTGCCCTAAATCGGGTGGGTCCAGTTCACCCAGGACCCTCACAGGCCATGGATACAAAATCCCTGCCATTCAAAATACCAAGAAGGCTCGTTCAAAATGTGTTGTGAATTCACAATGCAGTCGAGTTGATCTGAATTAACAGTTTTTTAAAATACGAACGATGAGGTTATCACTGTACAGTCCTGCTGTCACTCGATGATTAAAACATTGGATCCTAATAATTCAAATATTAAGCCCAGCATTGACGTTAGCTCGTAGCAGCTAAGTTAGCCACACACGCTACACTCCTCCATTGCCTCAGCGATAGGGCTGACTCCAGATCAGCTTAACCACTGGAAAAGTGATCGGTAGTCACGTCAAAAACAATTAAAAAAAAATTAACAATAAAAAATAAACAACTTTTTGATGTATCATTATTGTATCCCTGCCCTAAAGGCGCGATCGGAAGAAAAATAAGGAGAGTCAACACCTGGTAATAGAACATAGGCTAGCCTTAGCGCTAACCTGCTAATGTAAGGATAAAGTCAGCGCATTCCTCTTATTGCCGGTGAGATCAGTGTGCGATTTTGATATCCCAGCCACTGAATATAATAGCAGACATTCTTACCGTCACGGAAATTGTGATCTGTCAGTGTTGACAAGATGCAGCAGTAGAAATCAGTCAGTTCACGTTCGCGATCGCCGTGCAAGCTTTCAAACGTCTTGGGCAAAAGGAACTGCGCGGTCACACTTTTGCGCGTGCGCACTTGTAACAGCACCGTGGAAAGCTCCGCCCTTAAACAATGTCTCGGCCAGTTCCTGTCAAAAACCATAATTCCATAATCAAAATAGGCGAATCAACCTCGCGTCCACAACTTCATATTTACTCTTACAACTCTTGTTGTTCTTGCATTTTTTTGCAGTTGTGTTGTCTCTCCATTCAACATTTTATTTGGTGACTCAATTGTTTATTACTTTACTTTTGTAATATTTATTCAGTAATAGGTCTATTAAAAACATTCTTCCACATCAACATTTTCCATACATTTAATCCCTTTCCTTGGCCTAAATGCAATAATTAAAACATTTGAATCTGTAGTAGTATAGCAAAATATATAGTTTTCAGTTGTTTTAGTATTATAGAGCACTGCAACATTAAAGTTCAGTTATTTTCCAAAAAAAGGTCATCTTTATTGGAAATGTATACAATAAAAATAAAAACACTTACACAGACAAAAATGCAACTTGGTGACAATCAGGCAACATTGTCTTTTAATAAACTTCCATTAAACAAGTATGAAATGAAAAAAAATGTAATGCTTTACAATTATATCATAGAATGATCATTTTAACAATATTGCACTTGAAACAGTACATCGGAAATGTTTAATCAAATGAAACGTTGCTCCAATAAGCAACTTCTGTTAACGTGAAGACAATCTTAGTAACAACAACAACAACACAAAGTTTAACACTTTTATCGAGCATGAACCTATTCCTCTCTGAAACAGAGACACAGATCTTGACCAGGCTACAGATGGTGTGAGTAGCGAATGTTCAGGGTATCTCTTAGCATGAGGTCACGCAGACGCCATAGGGCATCAGCCATTGTCTTGTGGGCACCTTTACTCTTTAACCAGTGGGATGGTAGTCGACTTTCTTGCTCTTTTGTAAGGCGAACATCTTGTTTTTTAGCTGAAAGGCAATAAAGTTTAAAGTCATATGTTTATAATACCTATTTATCTAGGGATGAGTTTATGACAGGTAAAAGGTATTGACCTGAAAGTGTTTGGTTCCACTTGCTGATGTTAGATGACTCGGCTGTTAAACCCTCGATGTAGCTAAGGTATGCATCAGAGTGGAGGAGCCTCTGGGACTTGACAGGAGGTGACACAAACAGTGGGCTGGAGGGTTGCTGGCCTTGTCCTGGGAATTGCGGGGGAGCCTGTTGTCCAGGTACTATCAAACCCATCTATAGATAATGCATGATAAACATAGAGGCCATTGTAGTATTTCACTCCTATCATACGCAATTTGAATTGAATTTAATGCTTTCATTGTGTGCGAAGAGAAGAGTTTGATTCTATGTGAAATCAGCAGTGTTCCCGTATTGTTTGTTTTTTACTTTAGACAATTGTGTCTAAAAAAAATAGCCCCATTTTTTTCAAGTACTAATTGCAAATATGAAGTGGAATCAAATAAATACGACAATTGGGGTTTAGCTTACCTGGGATCCATGAATGCTTCCTGCTCCAGTTTCAACTCCCATACCGTTAATGCCTGGGATATTCAACACAAGGAGAACGACTCACACAACCTATTACTGCAATTCAAATCATTTTAGCAACAGTTAATATGTTTACAAGGTATTTTTCTTGAACTAAGATGACTTTATTTTTAATCAATGATACATCCTACATCAATTGTCATCAAAGAAAAGTCACAGCCTTTTGGTACAGGTAGCCCCTCCAGCAAATCAGATCGGCAGGCAAGTGTATGGCAGGTGAGGTGGCTTAATGGCACTCTTACCAAAATATCTCATTCCAGGGAACCCAGGCATAGGGAGTAGAGTATGTTGGAGGTAAAATGGCTCTCCCATATGATGATATGGTGGAATGTCAGTCATACTAATCATTCCTAGGGGCATCATTGATGATCTACATGCATCCATTATACCTTCTTCAGAATAAAAAAGCAGCAACACAAAACACAGCAACATGCATTAGTTAGTCATCCTAAACTGCAAGCATGCATTCCAAGTTAGTAATTAAGTACTCACATGCCATACCACACAGAAAATAAAAGGATTAATGGTTTCAACCATGCTAAAAATAACATGGCATTTGAACCAGGGCTCGGTCTTCACAAGTGTTTTGTATTTGAGGCAACATATTACAACCCTGCCCTGCGATGGGCTGACCGTGACCGGACGTTTGGTCGCCGGACTTTTGGTTGCCGGACGTTTGGTCGCGGACGTTTGGTCGCAGACGTGTGAGTGTATAAGAGTTTGTATGTACATGAGTTGTCCCCTTAGGAAGGGACGTCAGTCAGGGTCTTAACAAGTTCTCCAACAAAACACAATAAAAGTATGAGAAATTTGGAGCTTTTCTTTAGCCTAATAATTAATAGGGCATTAAGTATGACTAAATAATAATTCACAGTTTGTATTTAGGGAATTTGAGCAACAATTTTAAATGGTAATTATCAATAACCTTCAGGGCGACCAAAAGTCCGGCAACCAAACGTCCGAGTACCTGGGCTGACCACCACTTCAGGGTGTTCCCTGCCTGGTGCCAATAGTTAGCTGGAATAGGCTCCAGCACCCCATTGTGAGGATAAGCGATTCAGAAAATGAATGAATAAATGATTACAATACATACATACTGATGTGATAAAAAGAAAAGTGAGTATATCAAGCAGGAAAGGATATTAGTAGTGCCCTGAATGATACACTGGGAATCACTGTGCAACTGTGAGGGGTTACCTGACACAGGCGTCATGCTTGGATTTAGCATCCCCATGGGGATTGGAGCAGGCACCACTCCTATCAGTGCCCCTACTGGGGTACCTGCTCGAGAGGATGTGTAGTGTGTCCGATCACGCTCCTGTTGCTCTGCCACTTTAGCTGCTCGCTCTGCAACACAACAAGGAAAAATGAGAGATTTTGTTCACCAACATTGCTGAAAACATTTAAAAATATCCCTCTTTACCTTCATACTCTGCTTTTATTGAACTTTCCAAGTTTCTCCACTCTGTGCCCACCAGGCGGCTCAGCTCGCCAAAGGAAAAGTCCGGGTGACGAGCTTTAATGACGGACCGCATTTCGCTGCTGAAAAGGATGTACCCGCTCATGTTGATCTTTCGCTTTGAGCCCTCCTTCTTAGAAAGCCCCTTTACCGATTTTGTTGACTGTGAATAAAATTAAAAAGAAAATTAAAAATACCACACGCTAAAGATTGAATTGTTTAGTTCCTTGACATATTTAAATCCTTCACAACAAGCCTGACCTGTGTGGGATTGTAAGTCATGAGATCCATGTCACCACACATGGATGAATGCATCCGAGGAAGAGAATGATCAAGCTCGCTGTCCTCATCTCCGAGTTCCTCCAGCTCTTCATCAGTCATATCAGCAAATTTAGCCTCCAGTTCCTCAATTTTCTTATCTAGCAAAGGCGATGGCTCCTTTTGGGGGACTATAAGCTTCCTAAATGAGAAAAAAATAGGTCAAAAGAGTTCTATAAACTTCCAAAAACATACCAAGACAGTGATTATTGTTGCCTAACGAAATCAGCGGTTCTTTCTCGTAAATTTTGAACAGCACAATGCAAAAACAAATCAGTACTGCACTGCTCCACAATTTGAATGAAGAGGAGCAAACAATTTTTGTCCAACGTTGACATTAAAAGCAACGTTAGTGTAGATCAGGGGTGCTCATTATGTCGATCACGATCGACCAGTCGATTGCCAAGGTGCTATTAGTAGATTGCCTGAGAGTAAGATTTTATCCAGTCTGTTAGTTTTCTTCAGGCCTGAACAAAGTTTCGTTTGTGCAATGTGCCCACTGCAATACTCACCCATCAGGATCTAAGTGAGGTGCTGACAGCCTTGGCTAAGATAAACTACCTATCACAGCTGCTTGTTAAGTCTTTCCCTTGATGTTGAACAGCTTCATTTTGACGCTCTTTGTTAAGTAAAGAGATGCGTCTCAGCTGGCCTCCCTCCGACCTCAGAGCCGACAACTCCCAAACGGGATGTAGGCTCATTGCCTTGAAATAAGTAGATCGTGGGAGGTTGGCTCCTTGAAAAATAGCTCTTGGAGCAAAAAAGTGTGAACACCCCTGGTGTATATGAATGCATTTTCATAGAGCTTGTGGTGGCTAAAAGCAGTAAATCTCATATGGGTACAATTACCTAAAGTAATAGATTTCATCCTCCACCACCTTTCCAGATAAAGAAAAGCGCTTGAGTCCTTTGAACCGCTTCATTTGCTTCTCACTTTCTATGTAGCGACTCTCGCAGAGTAAAACATTTTCTTCAGCTACTTCGGTTGGGCGACAGGATAGATACTCTTTGTAGGATGACACCACACACTTCCCTGTCAGAAAACAATTGGGCATGAAACACACACCTACATAATTACTGTTTTGTGTATTATTTGGCTAGTATGACTTCTACTCAGCTGTGACTCATACTCCCAAAAAATTAGAACTAATACATTAGCCAAATTAGGGTTGTGCATTCAGGGTGGTGAACTTGCTGGTGACATAAAGCTTACCTATGATGCAGGTCATGGGACAAGCCTCTTCAAGGTTACTCAAGAAAACTTCCTTTTTATAGAACATTTTAGTGGGCTCATGCTCCGTTTCCTCAGGGTGGATGAAAATTGGGCCAAAAAAGTAGCCAGCTCCATCTCGCATCCACATTTTTTCAATCCTGAACAACAAAGTTGAAGATTTAGTTATTAAAGTAGACAATATTTATCAACATTGATCAAGAACTCACAAATGACAAATCATTAATCTGCTAATGTCACCAAAAGTTGATGTCTGCCGACCCAGAACAACTTCTGGTTCCAGTGATGCAAAATAAGTAATGTACTGTTTTTAATCGCATAATTTTATGACTTTTCTCCAAATATTACTTAAATCTCAATTATTAAGCAAAAAAATGTTGTGCTCACAGACTTTACGTCGCCAAAAGTTGATTGATGCTCTAGAAACCAAACAAGTTCCGGTTCATGTGAGAGAAAAATAAGCAAAATGACTGTTTCACAATTTGAATCTTGTAATAGTATAATCTATAATTTAACGTTGATCATATTTTGATTTTAACCTTGTAATAGTTCAATTTTAATCTCATTATACTCATATTAATTTTCTTTCTGTATTTTAGTTGGGCCTTACAGTGTGGTTAATATGGTACTTAGTTCCACGTGACTTCCACCCCCAATTAGTGCCCAGTTGCTTTTAAAGGTTATTGGTTTAAGCATGCACTAACACATTTACTACACCTTCCCACTCGATGACGCACAAGTCCATGAGACCCAATATAGACACAGTCTCCCACTTTTAGCCACTGATTGTTGTAGCAGAGCTGTTCATAGTATTGGCATCCTGCCTCCCCATTGGTCATCTCTATTGGTACATCTTCCTTCTCCTGGAGATAAAACATAAAGTATCATGTGAAAACATGAACCACAAAACACAGAAAAAGCCTACCTTTTCCAAGTTGCTACATTCTACAACTTTGGCTTCATCTGTGACTTCTGTTAATTTCTCTTCTTTCGGGGCAAATATGGATGCAACCCGCACAACTGGCAGAGGAACTTCTCTTGGGACAAAGCGAACTGAATTCAAGGGCATGGTCCACAATTTGATCTTCTTGAAGGACTTGGATTTTGCAGAATAGCGTGACTCACAGACATGGACATCCTCTGACCTGAATCCTTCTGGGGAGAGTTTAAAGTATTCCTGAAATCATAGACCATATAAAGACTATTAAGCACATGCATCTACAGTATCTATGACAACTGTTACTCAGATGAAGGATGGGCTAAAACTATTACCTTCACAAACATAACCACACATTTTCCTAAAATCTTGCTGACGCGAGCCTTGCTGTAATAGTCGCTCTTGAAAACTTCCTTCTCCAAGAACTTCCGCGTAGCAACATGGAATGTCTCATTTGGTCTGTAGAACCAACATCCATAGAGCCACTTCTCACCTGAAATGATTGAATAATGACAATCAAGAGTAGAATGGGATTTTCTTGGATGATTCTTTAAAAACAATTCCAGAAACTGACCTGTGTCATCTTGCCACAGGCGCTCAATGTAGATAATGTGAGGCTGCAGGTTCGGCTCAGCGGGCTCTACATAAACATAATCTCCTACACAATACATGTTGTCCTTGAAGCTGCAGTCTTGACTGTAAGTGCGCTGTGTGCTCTGGACCGGAACCCCGACTGATTCTTCCCTCTTTTCTGCCTCTGGGAAGTCACAGGATGCTTTTTAACAACACGTATACATATTTGGTGATGCTGAAAACAAACGCTTAGAATATCTTGTTTTTCTCACACAAAAATAATCATTATAATTTTAGTATATAGACTTTAGGTTAAAATTTTGTTTTGTGGTGCGCTGTGATATTTTTATAAAGTTGAAAGAGCGAATTAGCTCAATACATTTTGGGAAACAGTGACCTAAACAAAGAGATTTCAGGTAAAGTAAAAAAAAAAGAGTAAAGTCAAATACCCATTTTCTCTTCTTCCCTCTTGATTTTGTCCTCCTCCATTTCTTTGGGTAGTTTTCGCTTCTTCTCTTTATCCACATCATTATGCAGATTTTTGGATGTATAGCTTAGAGCAGGAGACATTAAAATCTCACCGTTCTTACACAGCTCGTCTCGAATCCTGATGAGGAAGTGCTGTAGCTCGACGGCATCTTCAAAGATTTCAGAGTCTGTCCTAGAAGGACAAACAACACCAAAATAACGCCCAGTCCACACAACAGATATTTGTACAAACTGGGCAGGAGTATATCAAACCTGTTCAGGTGTCTAGCCTTTTCCAACACTTCAAACATCTGTTCCTGAAACACATCCAGCCTCTTATAGCATCCTCCATCTACATTCTTTCGAATAATTTCAAAATTAAGAGGGGGCTTCTCTGGGTGTGCTGGGTCAATGGCAGGTATCTCAGCCAGTGAATCACTGTAGCAACGTCCCTCATCATCTTGATGGCCGAGCACTGAGACAAAGAGGCTGCGAATGAGTTCCTGGATAAGGCGAGACACATCGGGGACGTAGGCGTCCTCCGCCCCTTCCAATGTGCGCCTGGTCTCCAGCAACACCCGATGCAGGACTAGCGCATCCCGGTAAATAAGAGACTCTGGCTCATTGTATGTACATGCATTGTTGAACATGAGTACAAAGTCCTCCACTAGTACATCTACATCTTGATACTTATTGGCCAACATGTGGCTCTTGATCTTCTCCATGTCTACTGGTTTCTTGATAGCTATGTAGTAATCTGGCAACTCGGCACGGGATGGAAGACGCAGAAAGATAGTGCTGAGGCGCCTGCCCCGTTTGTCTGTGTAGTTTTTGACAGCTTCATACAGCTCATTCAGTTTCTGTTGCAAGGGTGTCAGATATTTGGATTTCTTCAGTGTCACGTTTGTCTTTCCTTAAAAAAAGAAAAAAGAAAATCGATAAGCGATGAACGTTCTAATACATGATGGAGTAGATGTATGATGCAGAACTTTTTATTGAAACAATTCAATTAATAAATCTGAAATTTCTACTGAGATCTTTATTGAGGACTTCATTGACCTATAGAAATCCACCTATATAACATTTCAATTGTGAAAATAATGTATTTGATTCTAAATAAAATGCAAGATAAAGTGGCAAAGTCTTCCAAAAGAGACCAAAATGAAAATCTATATTAATATCTAATAATGTGACAATGTTAAAGGTTCTATGAAATGGTGACCATGTAAAAAATATATATATATTTTTTTATTTATGATCGCATAGTATATTCTACCCAAAACAATGAGTCAGGCAACGTCCACTTTCCTGCAGCAATTTTGGTTGTGACATCACAACCAGAATTGATGATACTCACTAACTAGAAAGTGGATGGATTGGATGCTAGCAGACTGCAAACATCTGCAGATCATTCTGCGTAAAAGCTACTATTTGGAGATTTTTAGTGGGTGGGGCCAAGGGAGTTAAGAGGGAAGATTAAGTGCAGTACAAATCAAATTTTATTATTAAGCCATTTCTATCAATTTTTTGGATGGATTTTTGTCCGAATTATAATCTGTACAGTACATTGGGCAAAAACACTCGGGTTTAATTATGGTCATTTTTCCCCCACAAATCTTAAATTGGCCTTTTTGGTAGTCAATTCATGCAGAGTCCACTTACTTATTTTCAATTTTGAGGAGACCGTGGCATCATCTGTCACTGGCCCAAGATCTCTGCGTCTATCTGTCATAATTTTCTCGAGGACGTCAGCATCATTAAACACCTGCAAATCAAGAATAAGCGTTTCACATACAAATGACCAACAAAGAAATGAAAGTATTAACCATCGTAACCTGTGAGCCCTCTTCATTGTAGTGGCGAGCATTGCGAAACATCAGCTTCATATCCCCCACCATGGCATCTTCACTGGTGTACTTGTCTGAACGGATGTTGAGCTCTATGGTCTTCAAGTCCATTGGCTCCAGGATGACCTTGTAGTAATCAGCATAGTCCTTCTTGGAGGGCTTTACCATGAAGAGGTCACACAAACGCCTGCCAGTGCTCGCCTCCCGTGCGTCCGTTACAGAGGCAAAAAGAGCTTTCATTCGTTTTTTCTTAGTGTTCTTCTTGTGACTGGAACAAGGGCCACAAAGCGCTATCATGAACTTGCAAACTAGGATGATAGCTAACGAGAGGGTGACAATTAGTACCTCTTTCTTTTATTGCTACTGGTGTCAGAGGTGGCAGAAGAAAGCATACTATCTCCATCGTCGTCATCTCGCTGTAAAAGCTCCTTTCGCTTTACCTAGCCAGTCGATCAAGTCACAACTCGCATTTCAACTCAACTCATCAAAACGTGAAATCGAACAACAAGACTGACCTGCTGAATGTTCTGCAGTTTGAGTGCACGCTTGTAGATGGAGGAGTGGGGAACATTGTAACGCTTGGCGTTCTCAAACATCAGAGTTAGATCAGAGTCCATATGCTCCATACTATCGTACTCATTGTTCTTCAACTTGCTCCTGTTGGGCATTACGGCCTCTTACATTTGGGAAGGGGGGCACAGAAATACTGTATTGCACAGATAGTCAAATACTGTAGAAGTTAAAGGAGTATGTTAGTAGGAAGAAGAGAAAGTGGGGAATGGCGTTCAACCTAAATTCTGCCACAGTGTACTTCTTTTAAGTGTTTCTACATCAAAAGTAAAACCCAGTTGTAGTTAATCTACCAATTAGCGTATTTTCCACACTGTAAGGTCCAACTAAAAGATTTCAATTGTCAATTTTGTCAAAAGCCTGCAGCGCGCCTTATAATCCAGTGTGCCGTATACATGGATCAATATTGGTTAATCATTGTATAATAAGGTACTCGGACGTTTGGTCGCCGGACGTTTGGTCGCCGGACGTTTGGTCGCCGGACGTTTGGTCGCCGGACGTTTGGTCGCCAGACGTTTGGTCGCCCGGACGTTTGGTCGCCCGGACGTTTGGTCGCCCGGACGTTTGGTCACCGGACGTTTGACAACAGTTTACTGTTGAAACCAGCTCTCAGAATTATATTCATGAGTGAGAGAGTTTAATATCTAAATATCTACTGTTGAAACCAGCTCTCAAAATTATATTCACCCGGGCGACCAAACGTCCGGGCGACCAAACGTCCGGGCGGCCAAACGTCCGGTGACCAAACGTCCGGCGACCGAACGTCCGGTCACGGTATAATACAGTAATCCCTCAAATATCGCAGTTAATGTAGACCAGACATCGCCGCGATAATTGAAAAATCGTGAAGTAGGGTCACCCCTATTATAACTTTTTTTACCACCACTACTACTACTGCGTCTAATAAACCGGTGCACCTTGTAGTATATGAAACAAATTTTAAGATAGGCCTCGCATAGAAGGCGCACCATAGAGTGTGGAAAATATAATACTTTTTAGCTCCTAACATGTTTTCAAGGAGAAAAATTCAAGTCAAGTTAAACAAATAACAATCATGTTCATCACATGGCATACTTGATCTGATGGAGACACAAGGGCTGAGTGATCTGCTGGTAGTAGTCAGGGTAGTCCTTCCGTGAAGGCAGCTGATGGAAAGGTTCCGATATAAGGAGGCCCTGGCTATTCCTGGCACCACGTACAGCTTCATACAGCTGGAAGATGGGGTTGGTCATGTCGATGTTAGTGGTCAAACTCTCAGCCTCAGACTCTCCCTCGTCATAGTGAACAGACCCTAAGTAATGGAGGGACAGGCAAACAGATCATAACAATTGTCTAAACCTAATCAATGTCAAAATAATGTGTCTCTGTATTTCAAAATAAAGTCAACGTACCAAAAAGTATTCCGTCCTCGTCACTTTCATACTGCAGAGCCATACTAATTGGCGAGAGCCCCTCGCCCCGAACACACCTCCGATTCCTGGGGAAACAAGTAGAACAATAAAATAAATTGTGCATACCCCCAAAAATATTTTTTTGTTTTTGCTCAGTACCTGACACGACTGCTGGACTTGAGTAATTCTCCATGTTCAGTCTCTGATTTCTTTTGAGCAAAAATCTTTTTAATGGTGGTTGCATCCTGAACACAAATGCAAGGCAAGAAAAAATTTGAGATTTTTTTTTTCTACCAAATAATAGTCTCAGATATACACTTACCTTAAAGACCTGTGATCCAGGCTCATTATAAGTTTTGGCATTTTTGACCAACAAATCTATATCTTTAGCCATAGCATTAACACTCCTGTAGTGGCCCATCTTATTTGAAAAGAGAAAACATACAATGATATCAATAAAATCTGGTTTATGTCTAGAATAGAATGGAAGAAGCTGATGAAAGAAATGCTACCTGAATCTTTTGAGCGACAAGTTTCAGATCTATGGGCTCTTTGATGATTGCATAATAATCTGGATATTGCTAAATAAAAAAAGGGAAACATTGCACGTCAAATTAGTCATTAATTTCATTTGAAATAATATTGAATAGTTTCGTACTGTTTTGGAGGGCAACCTCTGAAAAAGATCGCTGACAAGTCGTCCCGAAGGCTCAGCATATGTCACCACAGAATCAAGGAGTTGCTCTAGGACATCTCGCAAGCAGGCTGGTGGACTCTGTCATGATGTGAAGTAAAAAAAAATGAAAATATTTTCAATATGCAAAATGACGCCGTTCACGTGACAGCCAGTGGCAGTAGCTCTGTACACTCATGTTCTTTGTGTTTTACAGCCCTTCTATCTTTTTTATAATTACATTTTAATATTTCTTAATACATTCATTTTTACTTTACTTTGTCCTTTATACTTTTTACTTTAATGTTTTTACAACTTTCCTTGTTCTGTTAGCCTGGCTTCTTTCGGCTACTTCTTTTTTGGAACCATTCAGTCATGCCTACGCTGTCACACACATGGGACTAGCTGTTACAATACGCAGCAGAAGAAGCAACACCTCGGTGCCGCCGGAGATTCGGCGCTGGACAAAAGTGCTGGGGGAAGACGCAACGCTTCTGACCAACCATTCCATCATGGGATAAGATGGAAGAGCTGTCGGCGCTTACCAGCAACGGAGTCGAGGGGCTCTACTCTGGTACTGTTGTCTCCAGCTCCAGACTACTGAGGAACTGTGCGGATAAGCTTGGAAGAGTGACTCTGCATATTCTCTACCTCGGTCACAGTCTGCAGAAGTTCCCCATCTTGTGGAAGACTTCCTGTGTGTGGTTCCAGTTTTTGTCCAACTTTACGTCTTTTGAGTCTGTATCCGTTTTTGCTACCGCAACCAAAATGGCGCCGTTCAAGTGGCAGCCGGCGGCCGTAGCTCCGTCCACTCTTGCTCGTTTTGTGTTTTTGCTGCTTTCCTGTCTTAATGATTTGATTTGGTGATTCTTAATAATCCCATTTACTTTGATTTGCTTTGTACTTTGTGCTTTTGCTTTGTTGTTCTGTGGCCTTTGCGACTGTACTGTCTAACTTATAACTATGCCTTTTCTTGCTACTGTCACAATGAAATTTCCCGAATACGGGATGAATAAAGTTATCCAATCCAATAAGTTTCAGGAGTTACTTAATGAATTCATTCCATAACCTATTGTCAGTTCTTTTTGTAAGATATGAAACGGTCAAAACATGATCATTCAATGCTATCTATGCCAGTTAAAATTGATTTGATGTCTATCGCTGTCAATGGAGTTAAATCAATAGAATTCAACGCACCTCATCCTCGGTCGACCCGCTGGGAAAATCTTGTGCATCATCGGCCTCATCCTCTTCGTCATCATCGCATGGCTGAACAAACTCATTCTTGGTACGTTGGTAAAGATCCCACAGTTTACAGGCTGCTCGAAACTCAGGACTGTCAGCCTGCATGCAATAGGTTCATTATTAATCTTTTTACGAAAGATTTTACGCTGACGAGGCAAAATTATTAGGAAGGATTGCCCAATTATAATAGGTTAGGACCTTGTAATATGTCTTGGCATTATGAAACAAAAGGCGAAAGTCACTGGTCAGCTGTTCCACATCATCGTATTCTTCCATCTTTAATTTCTGCTGGATCTTCATCATGTCAATAGGCTGTGACACCACGTGGTAATAATCTGGCTGGTTTCTTGAAATGAATTGTGGGAGAAATTAAGGTTCATTTAAACATGACCTAGCCTTGGCCTTACCTTCGTTTAGGGGCTCTGATGAACAGCTCACACAGCATCCTGCCTTGGTCATCCTTGTAGTCTCTGACTGTGTTGTACAGTTCATGGCATACAGCAATCTGAAGAAAAAATGTCAAAACTCACATGTAACTCTGACATCATGTTAGCTATGATGAAATAATTGTAGCTGTATGTTAGATAAGATAACGCGTGACCAGTACAGGATCTACAGTTGGAATGTTGGTGATCCTTCTCCGCTTTCTTCCACTTGAAGATGCCAATGATGAAGGCTGGCTATCATCAAAATCTCCTCCGCTCACACTGCTCGAGGGGGATGTCGCCCTCCTTCTTTTCAAGGCCATGATGAACCCCTGGAGCACATGGCTTGTGTTGTAAATTCAGTTTTACTTCATATACAAAATTCCACATCAAGAAACAGTCATACCTTAGCAGAATTGAACTTCTCAGTGTTACAGAATTGACTCAATGTCTCAATGGCGTGAGGATGTGCTTAATGTCGCACATTTTCCATGTGTTTTTCTTTTTCTTTTTGTTTGGCATTTTCAATATCATTAGAACACATTTTTTGAATCCTTTTTCACTGGAGTGAAGCTCCCAGGCTTTTTCCCCATACAACTGCTGACCACAAAGCCCACCACTTGGCTTAAGATAAGATGTTGATATTTCCAGATGCCAATAACGTATTTCATCCAGTATTTCTTACTTGTCGGACATTTATTCCAATGGAATATGGGGAATGATTCCCAAACACACAAGATATTGATGTGCTGTGAAATTTATCACACAATTATCCAAAACATATCTATGGCAGAACCTTTTTAGTTTTATTTATTTACCATACCCATCTTTGCATTTGGTATTGTGTAGTGACACATTGATAAAATAAAAGACATCTCTTGATGGCAAAAGGTCCAATACACCCCTTTCCACCTGTTGCATTTATACAATCGTATAATTCAAATTAACGCACGTAGATTTCAAAGAAACTATATTTTTAGTCAAGTCAGATGCGGTTATCATGATTTCAGTGTATGCATCAGATAACTTTTGGTAATTTACTTTCGGTTGGTGTTCTGGGATGTTTTTCTATAAGTACAATTCTCTGAAAAAGTGAAAGATGAATTGTTTCCTGGGAAATTTTTAAGCATAGCAAACTTGACTGGTTACCTTAATTTGACTTCTAAACCTGTGAACGGATGTTCACAACTGTTGCTTGTTTTGGTTGCTATTCTCTAAATTGCAAATCGCAGTAAATTGATCCACAATTCCACAACTAGATATTTCCTGGATGAATTACAATGTGTAATTTAAACAGTCATGCTGTTCAGATTTTTCCAGAGAAAACTAACAAATCAATTGTTCATTATTTTGACAAATACAAACTAACAGGAAGTTGAGTAGCCAGCTTGTAGCACACACATGCGATTATATATCATTTGGATGTTGTTAACCTAATGTCGGTTGTCACGTATATTTCCCCCTTTTTGCAATATTTATTTATTATTTTGCCTTTATGTATGTCATTTTAGAATAACTCGACTGATGTTCACATCCCCACCTCCCACCATCAGGCCCCAGCACGGCTGCCTGTACGGCGGCTGACCGTACACCTGTGCAGCGATGGCCCCTTCACGGACACGAGCAAGCCAGTTACGGTGAGGACATTTCAGTGTTCGCCATCCAAATGACCAAAATCGCCATAAACCGCGACAAACACGCCAACCGTGAATGTTAACGTCACATAACCGCAACGAACAGCGCCAAGGACGGCTCTTTATTATGTTTTGACAACAACGTAAATGGACTTGAACCGCGATTGCTGTTTACCTTTCGCGTTAATAGACCCACAGAATCTTGACCGAGAGGACAGCCAATCACTCATCGATTTCAGATACGCAGACAGCAGTGTAAAGCTGCGCTAACGTTTTAGCTCTGTTTCCGCCACCTGTCGCCTTCAAAACAAATGCTGTGTCAGGGCGTAGAAGCGCCGGTACATGTTTTAAAAAAAATAGTACAACATGAAATAAATAAAAGAATGTTTGATTTGACTTGCTTAAAAAGTACAAGTAAAATTGATTAAATTTGGTAAAACCGGGCTTGTTGAATCTATCGTAACTAGAACAGTCCAATTGATTTAATGGCCACATAATGAAGTGACCTGGATGAGTGACAGTATTCAGAGGCACACTTTTTTATTGTATTAATTTATTTATATTATGCCAGCGATGGTGCAGTGGTTCTTCGGCCTGACTGTGGTGCAGGTAGTGTGGGTTTGATTTCTACTTAGTGGTGGTATGAGTGTGAGCATGAGTGGTTGTCTGTCTCTCTGTATCCCCTATGGCTGTCTGGCGACCAGTCTAGGGGATACCCTGAATTGGTGGCCAGCCAATCGCAGGGCACAATTAGACCAGCCTACCATGCATTTTATTGGGATGTCGGAGGAAACCGGAGTGCCCGGAATAAACACGCAAGCACAGGGAGTACATGCAAACTCCATACAGGAAGGCCGACCTGGGATTGAACCCTCGATCTCAGAAATATGAGGCTGATGTGGTGTCACCTAACCATGACCCCTAACCCTATGACATTAAATGTTATCAAAATGTTGTAAAAAGGGCACTGTAACATACACTAGTAGTTAGTTCAGTGACTTTTGCATCCCACAAGGGAGGTGTGGATCACTCATAGTACTAAAATCTAAACTTATGAATTTGAAATCCAAGCTTCAGCCACAAATTTTCACCTTCAACGGCATCCCTTCTAACGCAAAACCTTCTCTGGCAAGCTGTCATCCACCCTTGAAATGAGTCTCCATTTTCCTCAGCAGCACACCACTCGTTTCCTGTGAATAAAGTGAACTTCACACAAAAGCCATTTTATGGTTGATTAAAAAAAAGATGGTCAAATTGGGGCGTTTTCATCGACCATCTGCCAATAAAATGGACAACGTTGTAACAAACATGAATATTGTGTTGATTAGTATATCAGACGAAACATATATGTGCAAAAAATGGGAGGCTCTGAGTGTTTGTTAACGTATGTTGCATTCGCTGACTGACATACAGTATTTGTCCGGATGGTGGCAGTATACCAAAACCTTACACTTGGGAAAAGTAGGAAGTAAAAGCAACGAAGAAGACGGAGCCATTACGTTCATTGCCCGCGTGTTAATTCTGCATTCACTCAAGACTAGGAAACCACAGTTTTAAACGTTGTCTATTGCTAAACTGGCGTTTAGTATAAAGTAGGTTATAGTGCAACCTTCACTGAACGCATTGTCTAAAAAGGGATTACTTTTGATTTGTTTCTTTTGTTAAGCAGTCTTTCACATTGCGAATTTCGCGTTGTTTGTCTGGATAATCAAGCCCCAGTACAAACTTTACCTGTGTTTATTTGGATGAGGGGTGCAGGAATAGAGAGTACAATGACGAAGGAGAATCCTTGGAATATTCCTCCTAATGCTCCAGCCTGCATGGAGAAGCATCTGTGCGGGGCGCAGTACAGAGCAGGTAATGTCCGTTTTTGATGGGTTGAAACCCACCACGCGTGCCAATTCTAATAATAATAGGGACTAGATGCTTCCCACGTACTAGTATAAACGCATCTGAGGTCATAACACCGGTAAACGCGACCATCTGATGCTAGATTGCCTTAACATGGCATTCAAATGTGGAGCAGAGAAGGGGTGTTACCTCACAGGTTTTGGCATCGGGGTTCAAATTAGTGATGTTCCGATACTCAATATGTATCTATTTTTTGGAGTATATCGCATTTGGTTATAAGATCGAGAGTAGTTGCGTGTACCATCGTGCCTTTTGGCTCTAAATCAAAACAATAAGCAAAAATATCAGTATGTCTACTACTCTTTAGATTGATACCTTGAGAAAAATCAGATTGTATTATTGAATTCAATGCTTTGGTCCTTTGTGGAAAATTTAGTGATTGTTGTTTCTAATTGCATGAAAATGATGCTACCAATTTTAAGCTCTTGCCATCATTTTCCCTCCCAGATGGCACCCTGTTGCTAGGATCTTCCAGTCTCGCTGGCAGGAGTTGGCAGGGCTCATTGTGGATCTACAGCAACCCAGACCAGGCCCCCAACGAGGGCTTCTGCAAAGCTGGCGTTCAGACTGAGACCGGAATCACGGATGTCAAGTGGATGTCAGAAAAGAGTGTGGTTGTGGCATCAGATTCAGGTAACACCAGCTCCCCACAAAGGAGTTTTTACTCTGAGAATTTTGCGGACCGCTGACGATTTCACCTTGGAAGGTGCCTTGGAGCTGTGGGAGCTGGCTGAAGACGAGCGCCTCCTGGTCAACCGCTTCACCAAACACGAGCATGATCACATCGTGACTAGTGTGAGTCCCGTAGCTACAGGAAACAGTGCCGTGACTGGGAGCATGGATTGCAGGTAAGATGATGCTACTACAATGACACGTACGAACCGCAATTTTCTGTTTGCCACCAAGAATGTTTGTCATTTTACGATAGAATTAAAGTGTGGGACCTGAGTCAGGAGACCGCTGTCACTTCATACAATGGTAAGGACTATTGCATTCACAATCTAATTCTGCAGTTTATGTTCCAAATGTTTGTCTCAAATTTTATATAGTACATACATGTTGTAGCTTGCCAAGCACCATATGGATATGGAATTACAAATGCATTATTCACAGTCAGTCATATCCAGTTTATAGATGAAAAAACAATTAAAATGTGTTTTTACAAATCAAATCACAGTTTTTCAGGCCAGGCAGCCCTGTGCCCGGGCTGACTATAGCACCTACAGCACGTAAACTTTGCAGGTTGCCTTAGCCAATTGGAGCCCAGCGGACTGCCGGGAGGTAGTCAATGAGAGAGCAATGCTACCAAGAGAATTTCAAAATAAAATAAGGGATGTATATACCTTTCGAGGGGTGTCTGATTATGTAACTTGGATTCTGTTTCCGTATTTTGGAAGGAGTTTGACATTGAAGCGTTTCGTATATTGATTATTTCATATCTAAAAGGATTTTTAAGTACATACTGCTGTATGTTTTTCTGCATGTTCTTTTATTTCTATACACAAGTTCTCTTCTTACAGCTCTTCTAATATAGAAATGTTCTCTGTTCCCATTCTCCAGCACACACACAACCAGTCACTTGTGTTGCCTGCAGTCCTACGGACGATTCTCTTTTCATCTCCTGTGGTCAAGTAAGATGTTCAATTTTGAGTCTCTGCAGTCATCATTTGTTTGTGGTCCCTGCGAAGTCCCTCAAAGTTTTACTTAGTAATTTGAAAACAGGAAAAACAATAAATATTCTTTTATTTATTTCATTAAAATAGGGGGACAAAACCATTCATCGATTTTAGGACTAGAGAAATGTAACTTTTTCTTCTAGCGAAAAACATGAAGTTGATGCATGCGACTTACCTTTACAGGCCTCATAAAATGATGAGGCAGGCCGCCAATTTGACATCTCTGAGTGAGGACCATTTAGACTTTCCCTAATAAGGTGTGTCTTTTTTGCTTCTCAGGATGGCCGTGTGCTCATGTGGGACAAAAGGAAGCCCGATAAACCAGCCACAAAAATAGGTGTGCAAACCTCACTAGTTTGTCATCATTGATGTTGTCATCTGAAATGGCATAAGGAGCAATGCACTTTTCTGATTTTAATGAAATACCATGAGAAAAGTTCAAGTAGTAAGTAAATATCGATGGATTTTAAAGGTTATGACTATTGTTTTACATGGTTTGTTTTCTGGCTATTGCAATTTAGTTACGATTAGAAGGATGGTAGAATTTTTTCTCAACCACTGAGCCGTGAGCAATAGTCAGGGTTTCCACGGGAAATTACAAGGTATGCATTGTCATACTCCGAGAGAGAAAAAATCTTATTATTACTAGATTTAAATTGTACTATTAGGTTAAAATTGTATTATGACAAACATTAAATCATAAATTATACTATTACAAGATTCAGATTGTAAAAGTCATTTTGTTGCTTATCTTTCTGTAACGTGAACCAGAAGTTGTTTCACTTCACAGGCTTCATTTTTTGTCAATGTTAAGTCAAAACTGCTTTTCGTGTAATTTTATAAGATTGAAGTAATATTGGGAGTATAAGTTGTAAATTTACAAGATTTATGTCATTTTCTTGTTTTTAACGTTACTTTAACCAGTGTTTGGGTTTCAAGGGCATCGACTTTTGCCAATGTAAAGTCTGAGCACAACATTGATTTTCATGTAATATTAGGATATTTAAGTAAAATTGGCTGGAAAAAAGTTATAAAATTATGACTTATTTTAACATTACTCGAACCAGAAGTTGTTCAGGGTCCGCAGACATCCTCTTTTGGTGACATTAGGTCAGTATGAAAATTTAGATTTGGGGTTTATTTGATTTCTGTTGATACAATGTTGATGAGAACGACTTTTTATTGTTGAATTTGGTGAGTTTTCAATTAGAAGATTTTGAGATGGTGGTGTGCCTTGGGATTTTTTTCAATGTGCCGCAACTCAAAAAAGGTTGGGAAACTGGAATAATCTACACTAAAATGCAATAATGCTACTGTCTATACCCACAGTAGAAATGGAGGCCATTTAATTAAAAAAATAGTTTTTAATTATTGATCTGATTTATTTTTTTAACTAATCTGTATCATTCCCCTCATAGAATTAGCGGATTCACAATGCTTGCCCACTGCAGTCGCTTGGCACCCTCAGGACAAGAGCACTATTGCTTTAGGTAAAAACTATAGCCTTTACTTATGATTTCTGAGGGATTTTTTGCCGTCTGTTTTCCATCATAAGACATTCATTCCTTTTGCTTCAGGTGATGAGGTTGGCAAAGTTAGCGTGAAGGATTTTCTAGCCAAAGAGCCTGCTCGGGTGGTGAGCGTCCATAGCCGGAGAGTTAATGGCCTGGCATTTTCTACACACCGGTACGCTTGAATCCTACCTAGTCCTCCTAAATTCTTACTATGTATTTTAACGTACTTTCTTCTCATTGCAGTAACTCTTTGCTGGCCTCCATTAGTAACGATTGCTCCCTTGCGGTTTTAAATTCTGAAATGCAGGAAATGTAAGTGTTGGTCATCATCCCTAAAGAGAAAACTTGCTCATTTAAGATAATTTCTTAAATATTGTTCCTCGCCACCCCCAGATTTAGAGATCGGCGCCACCAGGATTTTGTCAAGGGCGTGTGCTGGCTTCACGAAGGCTCGGATAAACTCACCACTGTGGGCTGGGATCACCTTGTGCTCCACCATACAGTGGATCAGATAGGGGGCGCACCCAGATCATCTTAGAACCAGGTGCACTTTAAAAGCTATGTTAATGTGTAGAACTTTGGATAGTGTTGCAATTCTGTAGTCTTAGGAAATCATCACTCGTGTTTAGAAAATAAATGGTTCAAAGTGTACGCTTTTTCGTGTCAATGTTGCGATTGCTTCCATGAAAAAAAGGGAAAAAAATTCCATCTGAATGGAGACAACACCATCGCTAGCAGCCAAGCGGAAAGAATAGTGTTAAGTAAATTGAAAAAAACAACAACAACAACAATTGACTTGTAATATTTATAGTACAGTAAAGTAAATCAACGTCTTTGCCAACCTGTCGGGAAGTAAACACTTGATTGGTGCGTGGGTGGTTTGATCTTGGTACGGAGGGCAACCAAATGGCAATCACATGATCGCAAATCATCTGTAACAGCTTTAAAAATAGTTTATGGTGAAGTGTAATAAATATTTCATTGCCCTGATAACACTAGAAAAACTCCACTAGCCTAGAATAAAATGTTGGCACTAGTGTCAGTGGGAAATGGTATATTTTGTCATTGAGCTCGATGCTATTGAATAGAGCAACCCAACCTATTGTCTTCCCTCTCACAAGCAGCTTTGTGATTAAAACTGTGGCTTGAAGTCAAATTTCCCTTAAAGTTGATGGGTAGACTATTTTATTACACGTGTATTATTATTTTTCCATTTCCTTCCTTCTACAAAGTGTACAGTAGGTCTGGGTAATACTGCCTCAAAATAACATCTCCAGCACCCTCTGGCACTAACAGATGAGGATTCATGGCCAGCTCTTCCCAGTTTATATGAAATTGATGTCTATCGCTGTCAATGGTAAGCAACAAGTTGAATACTATGAAAAAAAACTTTATTATAGTGTTGCTTGGGCCCATAACCAGAGTATTTCTAAGGTGATGTCCATGTATGGACGTGTCTTGTGGGTTGAACGTTTTTTTCTTTAATTACCAAAAATAGACTAAAGGGTTTAATAAAAACAAAAAGTTAAGACTTGAACAAAAGTAACGTAAATAAAGTGCAAAACTGTCTTAAATACACCCTCCACCTCATTTGTGCTGGCAACCTTCAAATAGTAACTTCACAATGAAAAAAAAAAAACAATGTTGAATAATTGGTTGCTAGAGTTCTTTTTGTCCAAAAAAAACTAAACCCTCAAGTAATTTTAAATCCTCTGCAATTACAAAAAAATATTATTTAAAACCAATTTATCGGCCAGGCCTACTGTATGGTATTCTCTCTG
Source organism: Stigmatopora argus (assembly GCF_051989625.1). Taxonomy (NCBI): domain Eukaryota; kingdom Metazoa; phylum Chordata; class Actinopteri; order Syngnathiformes; family Syngnathidae; genus Stigmatopora; species Stigmatopora argus. Next base: position 5,689,067 of record NC_135392.1, on the reverse strand, counting down.
TACATTAGGTGTAAATCCTTCTTAATTAGAAATATAGAGTTTCAATCCTGTTTACTCATTATAGTCCTTTTCTAATGAGAGTAATGGGTTGTTTGCTTCCAGGCCGAACTCGGTAGGTCATACCATACTGATAGCTTGATAGTGGTTCATTGCTGAAAGGAAAGACATGTTGATTATTGGACTGGGTTAGCTAGCCAAAAATGGTAGGATGAGAAAAATTGGATGTCTTACTCATTTATGTCCGGATGTTTTTTGGCCACTTTGCCTCCCTGCTTGTAGTGAGTGGGTGTTTGGTTTTTCCCAGTTGAAACACTCTTGACCTGTGCCGTGGCCTTTGGGATGACAGGGACTTTGTCCTCGGAAAGTGACACTCCCCAGTCGTCGGCGTCATAGTCTGCCTCGGTTGGGGTTGTGATTTTTTGGTCCATCTCCAGCATCTTTTTTTGCAAGATGCTCACAATCGTGGTTTTATTTGGCAACGCACTTGCTGGCCGCTGTGTAATGTCTGTCTTGGAATTGATCTGGTACTGAGAGTTAGGTTGAACGACATTTGGAGATGGGTGTTTGGAGGTTTTAGATAACGGCGAAGGTGGAACGTGAGAAGGTGGCTGCAGTGTGGGGTCTGCCTTGTGATTTGTTTGGAACTTTGACTGAGGTTGAACACTGATATATGGAGTTGGTTCTTTTGAAGCTTTAGATAACGGAGATGGGGGAATGTGAGCTGGTCGAAGAGGGTCCGGTTTGTGTGTTGGTGCCATCCTAATCAATGGGGGATCAGGAGGATTAATGTAAGAAGAGGACCTCGTAACGCCATCAAAATCATCAAATTCGGGAGGTGGGGGGAGTATAGGCAAACCAGAGTATCTTATGCCTGCTACAGTTTTAACATTGGAATCTTTCCTCACCGCAAGCCGGCTGCTCATGTCTACGGATGATGCTGGTGTTGTCAAACTCTCAGCTGGCCTGGAGTATGTGGAAGTACTCAACTGTGACATAGTTGACGATTTTGGTTCCAAATACTGCACAGGCTTGACAGATGTTGGACTTACTTGTACGTTGTCGTGAGCCCAGAGAGAGGAGATTGAACGGGCCCTTTGCGTTGTAGTGAGAGTTTTGGGAATGGAATTATAGTTCTGAGTGCTTCCCCGGCGCTCATTGTTCATGGTCCCGTTTTCACGAGACTGACCGTCCTTGTACTTATCCCTTTCCTGAGCTGCCAGTAGAAGAGACAGAGGAGAGGCAACAGGAGCACCACTGCTTTCACCATTGTGTGGTGTATGATTGAACAATGAACTAAATTTACCAGGTGGTTTCGAAAGTTTTCCTTGGATATCCTCGGCAGTCAGGAGACCTCTGTTCCCTGTTTGAAGTTTCCTTGGAATCTGGTATGACAGTCTTTGTGGTTTGACTGTTTCATTCTGGCCTAATATTTTCTCTGTATTTGTCTTTGGGGTCACTTCAGGCATGTGTGACCAAGAGGGCTCAATATTTTGTACATTTTCTTTGTGATACAGATCATCTTTGAGTATTGATATATGTGACTCGTGTACAGGTGTCTGAGCGTTACGTGTACTTTGTAAATTCTCTTTGTGATGCAGTGGATCTTTGCGAACTGGCTTGTTTGGTGTCTCTCTGAGGACATTCCCATTCATTGGGACCGACATTGACACTGGATTGGGGGAGCCAATATCGTCGAAGAGTAGCACCTGCTTAGGTCTTGGGTCTTGTTCCCCATAGCCCTTGAGAACTGATGTGTTCGACACGTGGTTAACCTTTGCTGTGTTTTGGGGATTGAAGGTCGATTGTGTGGGGCTTTTCACAGGGGGAGAGGGGGCAGGAATTGTTGGTGGAGAGTCAGCGTTGGCCATTGATGACTGTCTAATGGGTTTTGGAGGAGGAGCCTTTAAGGTTTTTTGCTGCCCTTTGTTGGGGGGAAGCGGTGGGGCGTAATTTGGGTGTTTGGGAACTTTGGCTGGCGATGGTTTGGAAAGGGGAGTGGAAGGCGGACAGTCACTTGAACCTGTAGATGGAGGTTTTGGTGGGGCTATTGGTGGGGGTTTTATGACGCGCCGATTTTTTTCTTGTTTTGGTTGTGGCTTTGGTGCAGCTTGAGAGGGAGGCTGCAGAGCCATCATCTCTGAGGTGCTTAGGTAACCCATGAAGTCTGGTGGAGGGAGGACAAATGTCTCTGGGGGTGGAGGAGGAGGAGCTGTGGAGGGAGGAGGGGGGACCAATATTTCTTCCTCTTCTGACTCATTAAAAAAATGATCTCCATAGCCTATGAAAAAGAAAGACAAGTAATAATAAAATTCTGGGCTACAGGAAGAAACCCTTAGGGTACTCACCTGCTCCATTGATCTTTGGACCACTGGTAGTGGGGAGGACTGGAACTCTGGGTGTTGGAACAGCAAAAGCTTGAAAATTTTCAGATGTCTATGAAAGAGGGAAACACATCATTGCACAAACCCATAATAATGTTCATAAAAATGTGAATATTCTCTAATGTGGAAACGGTTTCAGAGAGTCTCTCCTTGAAAGGGGTTAACATATTCAGTGCTTGTGGGATGACTGAAATAGTTCAATTCATTCCTATTCCTGGTATATACAGTAATACAGTGCTGTCTCTAAGAATGCCTCTAAATACAAAATTTTAATAAACAAGATAAGAAAGTGGCCTGCGGTTGACTGATAATATTACAAGGGATAGATATTACAAGGCAATACCACCGTCCGTAACCCACTTACTAGCATCGCTGCGCTATTGAAGCAGAAGCAGGCATTAAAAGCGACGACTCTGGCAAATTCATAATTTGAAGTTGTTTCGATGTGTTTATGTGCATGTGTTCATGTGCTGTTAGCTTCCCCCTTCCACTGCACCGTACTCCTGTACAAATAGAAAATGCTTGTTTGCAATTGCAGTTGCAATTAATCTGACACACACTTTAAAGACTGACAGTCTTCTGGAATGCTATCTCTGTTCAGCTTTCCATTAATATTTTTTTTGTAATGTTCTCAGGCGAGCACTTCCTTTTAGTGTTTTAGTGAAATTTAGTTTCACGCCTCCATGACTTGAATGATAAGCACAATGAATCAGAAGAATGAGGCTGCACCTTGTATTGCTCTCCATGTATCATTTGTGTTCTCTGCAGATCAACTGGTATGCTGTCAATTTTTTTGTCTGCAGTAAAAATTTGTCACTTTGATCAACTCTCGCAGGGCACTTATCACAAACAAATACTATGTTACTACAAAACAAAGAGATCTAGTGTGGTTTAATGTCATACTCCTCATGGGCATAAATAAAGAAGGTGAATCAGTACACAGAGATAATTGTGACCTCAAAAGACCAAAACAACTTGATGGTTGAATATATAACCTTCCCTGTGTAGTTAAAGCTGGCCTATATTTATTTATATCAACTAAGAAAAAACGTTCCAAAATGGAGAATAACCAGGAAGCAGGCAGAAACTTTTTTTTTACCTTTAAAGCCTCACTATCATACGTTTTTACTCACTAATTACCTTATTTTATGAACACTAAGTCACACCTGAGTATAAGTCGCAACCAACTAAAGAAGTATAGTTCTGGAGTATAAATTCCATGTTGGGGAGGGATTTTTTAGATTTTATTAGAAACCATGAACAAACAGGTTAAAGTAACAACAGCAGGCAAAATTGGCATCTTTTAACGTAACAATTTAAAAAAAGTATAACTTTAACCAGCCAAACTATGAAAAAAGTTTGACTTAGTCTGGAAAATACGGTAAATGCACTAAGATTTGCTTGTTTGTTCTCTGCGCTATTCTTGCTTTCCCCATTCCCGTGTGCTGCTGGGTGTGCCACATCCAACATGCCACACAAATATACTCACCACTCCCACGCAATCAGGTGTGAGCAGGATTGTTTGCAACATTACAGAGAATTGGGTTCTGGGAATCCAATTCTCTGTTATGTATGTCCTCACGTCTTGATGCAAATTAACATGGCTCTTAAAACATTTAAACATGATTGCAATAAGGAAATTTAAAAAAAAAGATCCATTATCCTTCTGTTTTGAAAGAATGCATTTTTAAAAGACTGATCATTTTGGATTTTAAAATTTGTGATGCAAATGAGGTTTTTAGAAATGCAATTGGCAACACCATCAAATTGCTAGCACAGATAATGTACTTAACAAGCGTTTTAACAGCTTCAGATAAGGGAATCCTGTGAAACAAGTAAAACAATGCATTGATGTAATAACACATCGTGAGCTATACTTATTACATAAGTTACTTTTATTTTATTTCTGTACTTTGCACCTCAGTCAGTCACAAACTGTAGAAGTGCTTTGGAATGATCATTATTTTCTCATCAAATGACAATGTAAATAGTAGCTAAAGTAATAATAATTCATTCATTTCATTCATCTTCCATACCACCCATCCTCGAAAGGGTTGCAGGGGTTGTTGGTGCCTAACCCAACTGTCTTCGGACGAAAGGCAGACTACACCCTCGACTGGCCGCCAGTCAGCCGTAGGGCACGCAGACAGACAACCACTCACACTGCCAACGAGTAGGAATCGAACCCAGACTCCACAACAAAAGTCAGGCAGAAGAACCACTGCACCGTTGGGTGGCAGTATTAATAATGAGAAAACCCAATTCAATTAAGGTAAGATATTGATGTGTTGAGAATCTGTCCAATATGCTCCATACAATATCCAAGACAAGTGACAGCTCTGTGTTTACTGTAAATGAGATGTTCATTAACATTGAATACGTATATATGTTCATTAATTGTACCTTTATTAAATAAATCAAACTCAATTTGGCACCTAAAGCAATGCTAATCACTGTTGCTGCTGGGGTTTCATAAGTAGTTATTTAAAAAAAAACATGCTCTAATAGGTTCATAAGTTCTTTGAGTGATAAGATAAGTAGAACTGCGAGATCTTCAAATAGGCAAAATGAATCAATAAATTGCACTATATATAGACTGTTATCAAATTATCAGCAGTTATGATTATAAAAAGCCTCAGTGAACAAAAATAGAAACTTGAAACACGGAGTAAAACAATACCATAAAGTTTATCTATTATGTTTTATTGTATCTATTAATAATTTGCTTAAACTTTTAATATTTTTGTTTACCGCAAAACATGAAATAATTGACATCTAGTCCTCTAAATAACCGCCAGTCTGAGTCTTCCTAATCATATTTACAAGTTTATAGTAATTAAAAGAAAATAACTGATGTATTACATATTAAGTAATAATTTGAAACACTTAATTTTCTTTCTGATATACCAAAAACATTAGATGTATTTGACCAATAATCCATTTGGCTTTGGCAATACCAGTTTATATTACTTAAGTCACTGAATGCAACATCGCTACTGTAAGTAAAAGGCTACAACACAGTCTTTTATGTAACTTGAAAGCACATTCCGGAATCCAGAAAAGCAAGTGACACATGCAAAGAAAACAAAATATGTATTAGGCATCTTGTGCGTCATACTCACAGTGTAATGTTTGACAGTGGGTCGGGCCCGAACGCTGGCAGTACCCGATTCTGGGGAAGTTGGCGAATTCAACACAAGCTCTACATCATCTGTACAGGAAGAAAACATATTTAGTCGGGCAAACACTATAGTTGACAAATTCAGAAAGCATCACCAATTTCCTAGTCTTTTCTCCTTTTGGTTTCGCAATGATCGAGCACAGAATTGCTGAATGATGTGAACATGTGTTTATTACTTTAGTAAAATTAGCAAGATCATGAAGTCATAGTGCAAGTGTCCCACTTTTTGAAGATGTAGTAATTAATTAATCCCACACGCCTGGCAGCATTCTTAGCAATGAGTGGATCAATTTATGTCCAAAAAGGAAACGATAATGTATTCAATGTTTAGATTCTGACCCTATCCTGGATTATTTTTTATGGAACTATATCTCTGGAAATGTTACGATAACATGCCAATACATTACAAATACAAATGATTCAGGAAAAGCAAGACTGTCTTAAACTAGGTGGAGCTTGGTATTGAAAGAAATCTTGTTGCCTAACCGGGAGAGAGAAATAACTATTTGCGACGGGGAGAGATAAATCATCTCAAAGTTATGACATCCTTCAGTTTTTTTGTTTTTGTTTCCACTCCCTTAAACAAGCCTGGGACAAAAGTGAATGTCAAACATTTAACTTAACAATTTTCTTGTGAAGCTGAGGAAAGACTAGACAGAAGACATACCAAACAGTATATTCATATCAATGCACGACAGAAATTTTCTTCATCCATTCTCATAAAATGCAAGACAAACAAAGTTAATTCCTGTAAATGTGCTGTTAGAACCAGTCCAGCCTATTGTTTGGGAAAACAAATCTGCCTGATTTTAATAGAAATGTGTTATCAGCCTCTGACAAAAGCTTTAAATAGCAAGACAGAAGTTAACAAGACAAGCAGGGCTAGTCACACAAAGGGAAAAAGACAAAGAATTAAAATAACTCATAATAAACACCAAGAGAACATAATCCTAACACACAGGACTACAACAGAGGATTAAACTGTTATCAAGATGTAGAGAAATTTATCTGGAATGTCTTTTTTTTCCCCCTCAATAGTATGACAATGGCTCGGCTTATTTCCTAACTGGGAACCTGCAATAATAGATTAGCAATGAGTGTTTGACAATGTGGCCATGTTGCTTGTTGCTATGATGAAGTATGAGAGAAACAACAAGGTAACAAAAGCTGCGCTGGCCAATATTATCAATTAATAATAATAATTACATACAAGTACTGATTAATAGTATTTTAAAGATTTCTTCCCATCTGAATCTGAATTTCCAAATCGTATTCCCATTTGCACATGAAAGCCAATTCAAGCCACCACTTATTTGTGCATTTTGTGTTAGGAATGGAGCTAAAATGCTCATGTCATATGTACTATTTGCATGGTTTGTGCTGTTCGTAGCCCTGTCAGAAAACCAAGAAATGTTCACATTGTTTAACGGACAATCTTCAAGAATGGCAAAATACTGGTTCCGACATGTTTTTAGGATTTCTCCCAAAACAATAATAAGCAAACTTGTACAAGTTGGGCTGACTAAAACAGCTCTACACGTCATAAAGGCAATGGTGAGACGCCTTGCTCGTAAGTGCTCTTGAGATGAGTCATCATTGTCGATTTCAATCTGCTCAATTGCTGAGCAGTTTAATTTACAAAAGACATCATAGCAAACTTTATCCAGGTAACACAATTTGGATCAAATTTGTCTGTAACAGAAAACAACATAGGATTCTCACGAGCATGCAAAATCACCTTTGATTGTCTATTTTCAGTTTGTACTTTTTTCAAAATATTAAAGCTGGAACCAAATGTTAAATATGGAAGCCCCAATATTTCTACCACAATAATTTGACTGGTTCTAGGTTTTATGAGCATTTTATTAATTTACAAATGGACTTATAACTATACAAATTCATATAAAAAACAATTATTAATTATTACAATATTTTTTGTAACAATTGCTAATATATGTACTTTTTTAAATGACCTAAAATTAGTCATTTGCCATATGAATGGTTAAAGGTCTTAATTGCACAATATATATATTAATTTAAACAAATATTCAAGAGTTATAGGTCTTAAAGCTGTTCCTCAGAGTTAATCAGTATTCTTTCTTTTACACACAATCGTACTATAGTACTAATAATTATTCTTTGATTATGGCATGTGCATTTATTTTTGCTCTGTTCAATATTGTTAGGAAGGTTACATTTCATTTTGACAAGATATCCATGCATAGATTTGTCATTGATTGCCACCACCCATCTAGTGGGTTTCATTCACCAAGTACAAAGGTCGCATAGCCTTCCTCCCAGATAATACCTTAGCTGCATGTTTCTTATACACCTGCCAGGCACTTCATGTACTCACCCATTTCCCTCATTTTGACGTTGGTATCGAAAAGAGACGGTTCCTTCCGACCCAAAAGGGTCAGGGCTCCCCTCTTCATCTTGAGTGGCGTTGTTTGCGCGTGTGAGTGTCGGACCATTAGTCACACATTTAGACAAGATGCTGCTACGTAACTCCGTGGTGGGACAACTACGGCGCACTCAGGCGAACTACCGCAAACTTAGTGGGAAAGTCGTGGAAAGAACTGGCATAAACTCCGCCTCCCGTGCTCAAGTTACACTTTCAACAACGGGTGAGGCCCAAGTAACCTGCTCGTCACTCCCCGCCGACATTCCGGTACTCACTAATCTCTGCTCTTTAATTACACACCCACACTATGACAGATCTCGCGTAATGATTGCGCAGAAGGAATCTGCCATCAGTTTTTTCCCCCCCTGTAATGTTTAACTTTCATGCAATCCCATTTTCGATATTCTTGTGTTAGTGGTCTACAACTGACTGGCAACCAGTTTAGGTCTTTCACCTGAGGTAAACTGGGATAGGCTCCAGCCCCTCACAAACCTGACAAGGTTATTCATTCATTTTCTAAACCGCTTATCCTCAGAAGGGTCGCGGGTGGTGAGGGAGCCTATCCCAGATAACTCCAGGCACCAGGCAATCAGTAAGCAGCCAATTGCAGGGCACAAGGAGATGGGCAACCATTCACACTCTCACTCATACCTAGGGGCAATTTAGAGTTTTCAACCAGCCTATCAAGCATGTTTTGGGGATGTGGGTGGAAACCAGAGTACCTGGAGAAAATCCACGCAAGCTCAGAGAGAACAAGCAAACTCCACGCAGGAAGAACTGGGATCGAACACAAGACCCAAGAACTGTGAGGCCGAAGCGCTAACCACTCAACCCCCCGGCCACTTTCATGCAATCCCAATTTTGATATTCTTGGATTAGTAGTCTACGACGGACTGGCAACCAGTTTAGGGTGTAGTCCCCCTTTTAGAAAAGGTAAACTGGGATAGGCTCCACCCCCTCACACACCTGACAAGGATAAGCAGTGTTAGAAATGAATGTGACCGTGTTTTAAATCATTTTCTCCAAAACCCTTTACTACCTTCTCCTCAAAATTCCTAAACCTGGTTTGAAATAGCCATTCCAACCAGACACAGCATTCCGACCAACTGTCATCTTGTGGCAACCTGATCTGTTTGCAAATTTGAATGCTATAAAGTTCTCTACATGCTTCCAACCAGGAACTTTGATGATGTCACAACTTCAGCTCTCTGTCATGGACGTGTCATGGTCACCCTCGATGTCATCTTTGCAATAGAGCTTATCAAAGCAAAATGACTTCATCACTATTTTCACCAGCAAATACTGTTATTTTGAGGCAATATTTTTTTTGCCCCCGACAACCTCTCTTAAACTGCAAGTCGTATCCCGTAAAACAATTGCCAACTCAGTCATATGTCATAAAAGGTGCTATGCTCAACACACTTGACAAATCAGCAGAACATGACGCTCAAAAAGGCGAAAGAATGTTGTATTTGGAAAAAGTTAAACAAACATGTTGAACCATGGCATTTTGACGGCCTCCCAAGGATCAAGCTCTCCATTTTCTTTAACGCATATCCTCAGAAGCGATGTCTTCTGTTTTAGCGGGAAAGACACCCGTTAGGAGCCACCCAAAACATGAGAGGATAATCCAAAATCTCCAATTTTTAAAAAAAAACATTAAAGGATGTCCTGGATAAACAGGCCACACGTAACTGATGATTTTTTAAGGGAACATGTTAAAGATCTGGAAAATAAAGAAACCATGTTGATTGAGGAAAAAAGGCGCAACAATGAAGACCTTGCTCTTCTGGAGTCTGAGAATATTTCCGTGGAAACACAGAAAAATGACTTGGCAAAAACATTGGGTTCCCTTCGGTATGCAAATTTCATGAAGGAGATGCCAAACCAAGACGTGAACACGTTCGATTTTGGGCAAAAAGAAGACATTCTCAATGAGCAGAATCAGCTCTTCAATTTTAACCTGATTTGGGATGACTCTCGTTCTGAGAAGGTCCAAAAAGGGACAGGAAAGTATGGGATGGCCCTGCTTGAAAGTCGCTGCCTAGAGATGGAAACGCGGAATGACGACGCGAAAACGCAGTTGGCTCACAATCGAACTCAACTTGAAAAGGTAATAGAGGAACTGGAAAAGATGCCGAAATCCCTTAACAGTATTGGCATTCAGGAGTTGGCTCTTGGTTCTCAAAAGGCAAATTTGTTCCCAAACAAACCAGTCTTAGTTCCTGCATGTAACAACAATTTGGATGAGAAATACAAGCCTCTCAAAGATCAAATTACAGATCTAAACATGCAACTTAAAAACCATCAGGAAAGCGAAGATGTGTTAATTAGACAGAATGATTTCCTTACAAGTGAGGTGGCTGAGCTTCAATCGCAGATTTTGAAAATGAACAGCACCAATGGAAGCAAAAGAACACAGGGTGTTGTTTTTCCAGACAACGAGATCCACCTCAAAGATCAAATGAAGTCCATCAAAGATGAGCTCACTCAGCTTCAATCTCAAAATGCAAAGCTGGAGAAACAGAATGGCGAATTGCGGCAAGAAAAAGCGAAAACTCAGTTTCAGTCAGGAATTTCAGACATGACTAAAGAGACTACCAGTAAAAAGAAAGACCGGGAGAAAGAGGACTTGAGGGCAAAAGTGAAAGTCCTTGAAGAGAACAAGAACCAACAATGTGACGAAATAAAGTCCCTCACTGACAAGTTAGCTCTGCTTCAGCCACAGAGTGTGCACATGGAAAAACTAAATTCTGACTTAAGGGAAAAAGTTAAACGTCTTCAAGAAAACAAGAGCTGCCACGAGGATGATATGAGAACCCTGAATGATGCCTTAGTTCGAATGCAATCTCAGAGTGCCAAGATGGAAACGCAGAATTGCGAAGTGAAGGGAAAAGTCAAAGCCCTTCATGAAAATAAGAACCAACTTCAGGATGAAGTTAAGTCTCTTAGTGATCAGGTGGCTGTGCTTCAGTCGCAGAGAAAAAAGATGGAAGAAAAGAACAATGACTTGAGGGCACATATTAAAGCACTTCAAGAGAACGAGGATATTTTGATCAAGCAGAACGAGGCACTGGGAGAAGAGGTGACTCATCTTGAAAGAAGCAATGTGAGAACGGATAAAGAGAACGAAAACTTGCGGGCGCGGGTGAAGGCGCTCAAAGAAAATGAGAACATTTTAAGTGAGAAGACAGAAACCCTCACGACTGAATTGTCCCATTTTGAAAGCCAGCGGGAAAAGGATCAAACTAAGATTTATAGTCTACGTACAGAACTGCAAACACTTCGTTGTGAGTTACAACGTCAAGACGAACTATTATGGAGGGTAAACCATGCCGAGTCTCTAATGGAGAAGGAGTGTGCCGAGAAGGAGAGACTGAGGATCAAACTAGACGAGCTTGAGGAAGAGGACAATTTTGTGAAAAGACAAAATGATGACGCCAGAATCGAGTTGGAAAAGAATAAATTTCTTCAAGAACACCAGAGTGAGCTGATTGCTCAACTGAAGGAAGCATTACAAGAGCATAAACTCCAACTTGAGGACTGCCATTTTTTAATCTATAGCAAGGATGATGAGTTAGAAAAACAAAACAAGAAAATAATGTATCAAAATGAAAACACAGAAGAGCTTGAGTCTCTTGTCACCAGTTTCAAGCAACAAATGCATGAACTTCAATGCCAGCTGGAACTCAAACAGATGGATGAAATTTTAACCGCCAATGACCTTGGCAGAAGCCTGGCGGACACGGAGCTTACGCGTGATCCAATTCGTGGAAACCTAGTAGGATTAAGGAAAGAGGTGAAGGATGTGGACATGCAAGTAAGAGATTTTTATCAAAACGACCACTTCTTGGAGCCAAATAGCCTCATGCAGCACACCTTGACTTTGCGGGAATCCCCGAGTCTGATGATGGAAACAGAAAATGAAGAATTGAGGGCAAAGCTTCAAGAGCTTCAGGAAAATGAGGAAAGATTGACTGAACTGAACAGCTACCTCAAAGAAAAGGTGGCTCATCTCAAATCCTGGGGTACACGGAATGGAGATTTGGCGCTCACAGTTGAAGATCTTCAAGAAAACGAGGACTTGCTGCCCGGGCAGAGCCATCCCCACAACGACAATTTGAGTTTGAAGCTGAAGACGGAAAATGGAGATTTAAGGGTGCAAGTTCAAGATCTAAAAGACAATGAGAAACTTTTAAAGCAGAGGACAGAGACCCTCATGGACGAAAGGGACACGTACAAAACGGAGAATAACCACCTGAAGACATACAGTGAGACACTTACGTCTCAACTGTCTGATCAAAGTGACCTTAGGAGAAGGGTCGATCTTGCTGAATCTCAGGCGAAAAAGTACTTGACAGATAACGAAAAATTGAGGAACAAGTTGCACGAGCTTGAGGAAAATGACACCTCTCACAAAACGCAACACGAGGTTGTTCAACAGGAGAGGGAAGCACAGAAATCCGTCAGAGATCAACAAAACGAACAGATAGCAAAACTAAATGCAGCATTAAAATATAACGAGCTCCAGGTTGAGGAGGCCAAATTTCTTCTGAGCAGTAAAGAGGACGAGTTGGAAAAGCTCAACGGAATCACCGAAGAGATGAAGTCTCGAATTACGAATTTAAAACAAAATAATGGCCATCTTCAAGGGCTACTGGAACTCAGTCAAACTGCAGATAAGGAGATGCCTGTTGACATTTGTCCCCTTAACCGATCACCTGCAATTGAGCCCCTTGAACCACACCTGACGTCTGCATCTTGCAGACTTGACAGACTTTACAATCAATGGCGTTTCAAAGCGATTTTTAGGAATCCTAAACTATGTTTCACTGCAGGACTTTTTGTAGGTTTTCTCCTACTTGGACCCTTGATTTTACTTCCTGATGATTTCGCCGATATTGTAGATCAATACATGCATCACGGCTGTTAGGTTTTTTTTATTTCCATAGTTCCTTGTCTTTGGAAAGTCTTATTTGGGTCATATATGACTCTTTTTATATACTTTAAGATGCTCTGTCTTTTAGTTTCATGATATGCCTTTTTTAGCTTGTTTACATGGTAGGCTTTTGTTAATATTTTTCCTATAAAGTTTTTTAAAACTGGCATAAAATTGTTATCTTGAAATCAATCTGTTTTCCGTTTTTTTTTCTAACATGGACAGATGTATAATATTGACCCTCACATTGAGGAATAATCTATGCAATCTACATAAACATTTTGCACTCACACTGGTATAATTTATTCATTCATTCATTTTCTGAATCACTTATCTTCACAAGTGTACCGTGGGGTGCTGGAGCCTGTCCTAGGTGATTTTGGGCATGAGGTGGGGACACCCTGAATTGGTGGAGATGGACAACCATTCACCCTTACACTGATACCTAGGGGCAATTCAGAGTTTTCAACCAGCCTACATGCATCTTTTTGGAATGTGGGAGGAAATCGGAGTACCCGGGGAGAACATTTCTAACTCCACACAGGGTTCAAACCCAGGATCCCAGAACTGTGAGGCCGCCGGGCCACTTTCATGTTATGTTATCAAATTCAAGTATATGCCCAAAACATCAAGACTCGGCATGCAAAAAAAACTTTTTTTTGTGGAGGGTGATGGGAATGTTGATGTTTAGTGAATATTTAGGTTACTACATATAGTTAACTAGATGCGCACATGATTTCTGTGGTGAGCGTTAAGAGCCACCTCAGGAGAGTGAGTCAAACGTTTTGTCCTCATGGAATAATTGATGTACCATCTAAATGACATCATCGTCGATGTACTGATCATGAGTGTGGACTGATGACACATCCTCCCTAATATGGAGCCAAACCAAGAGCCAGGGCTAGAATTGGACAAATTTGTCTACCTGCAAGTTTTGGAAAGAAAACCAGAGGCCACTATGTTTTCCTTTGCCTTCTGGCTTTTGCTGTGGGGCACCAGATTGTTCGATACCACATGTACATATTTATTCATTTCTTATTTATTGATTATTTATTTGTCTGTCTGTTATTTGTCCACTATGTGGTGAAAGCTTTAAATCTCGTTATACTTGTATAATGACACTAAAAGTATTCAATTCAATCAATTCAAGTCACTGAAATCTGGAGATAATCTAATTCTCGAGAACAACTGAGTGAGTTCAATCTTCCAAGGAAAAAGCTAATGAATATATTCTGGATAACACATCTGGTATTTGGGAGATGGCAGTCATTTGACCACATTACAACATCAAGTCACATTTTCAATAAAACCCTCTAACCTGAGCTTTGGCAAACATACAACAGCAGTAATCTACTGTAAACTGTGCCTGTTAGAATTACCTTCATGACACGATCAATCACTGCCAAAAAGTTCAGTTTTGATGGATTTGACTTCTGTCGTTGTCCATTGTAAAAATAGTTCACGAGCTGGTAAAGTACAGGTTTTTTGTACCGTTTATTGTACCTCCTATCAGTTCAAATTCATCCTCTGTAGAGGACACTGGAAAAGCTGACTATAACTGATTTTGCTGTATAAAGCATAAACATATGATGCCAAATGTGAAGGGGTGGGGCTTTTATGCCTTTGATGACATCATATAGGAAATTGTTTTCCCACAGTGGAAGCTGGTCATCATTTTCAACCGCTCGCCAAAGTTGCCTTTGTATGGTAGATGTCATTACGATGTTTGACTACTGTCTGGGTAAGCAGAGCATTTAATTAATATACTTAGCCGCACAATAATGATGCAATTCCTCAAAATACTTGTCATCATCTGCATTACTTTCATCTGTTATATTGGATCACAAAGGTTAAAGGGTCTGATTCATTATTTTTGAAAAACATGTTGGATGGAAAAATGAGAAATACCAACAGAGGGGCCCGGTAAAACTACTTTTTAAGAACCTCAAGCAGTGACCTAATGGTTCCAATTTGTCAATGAAAAGATGAATTCAGAACAAATGATAGACTGGATAGAAGAGCAGCGATCAGAAAATGACGATCTAATAGGGCATTGTAACGATCTTGAAAAAAAAAAGTCGGCACTCACTCAGCGAAAAAGACTCCTTGACGACAGGCTGGCTTTTCTTGAAAGTCAGAGTGTCAAGATGGAAAGAGAGGAAAAGGACTTAAGGGCCCAACTTAAGGATCATCAGAACATCTTATCTACAGAGAAAAGGGATTTTCTTCATGAAGAGTTGACGCCACCTAATTCCCCAAATGTCACAATGCCAACAAAAGCAGAAAATAACAATCAGAAGGTAACACTGTCTGAACAGAATGAGCTCTTTAACCACAAGATGAGTGTGTTCGAAAGTGGGAGTGTGAATATGGAGACCGAAAATGAAAACTTGCGAGAACAAGTGAAAGTCCTCAAAGAAAACAAAGACACATTTACCCAACAAAAGGTGGTCCTCTGTGAAAAGCTGGCTCACCTTGAGTCCTGGAGTGTGAAGATGGAAACACACTTGGGGGCGCAAGTTAAATTTCTTCAAGACAACAAAGATATGCTGATTAAACAGAACGAGTCTCTCAATAATGAGGTGGCTCAGCTTGAAAGGTGGGGTGTAATCATGAAGAAACAAAATGAAAACGCTCAGGCTCGGCTAAATGTTCTTAAAGAGGATCAGGATATCATGAATGCAATGATGGAAACCATAACAGCTAATTTGACCCAGAGTGAAACGCAGCGGGACAAGGATAAAACTGACATGTGTTGCATGAGAAGCAAACTGCAGACAGTAAATTGTCAATTGCAAGACCAGGATGAACTATTAAAGAGGACGGACCAGGCTGAATCTCACCTAGAAAAGGCACGTGCAGAAAATAACTTGTTAGGCAACCAACTACGTGACGTTCAGGAGGAGAAAAATCACTTGAAAAAACAATATGACAAGGATCAGGTCGTCATCTACCGAAAAGATGAGTTGTTAGCAAAGCAAAAGAGAGAAATGGAATATCAAAATGAGGTTATACTTGGTCTTAACTCTCTTATTATCAGTTTGAAACAAAAAATCAATGATCTGGGACTTAGGCAGATGGAGCAAATAATCCTTGCAGAGACTGTTCACAAAGAGGAGCACATCAATGAAAATCAGTTGAATTTGAAGACTGGGGGAGAAAGAACGCAGGCAAAAATGAAAGCTCTTCATTGTAAAAAGGACCTGTTAATTGAACAGAAACGGGTTTTCAGGCATACTTTAGCTTTGTGTGACTCCCCAAATCTGAAACTAGAAGCAGAGAATGAAGAATTGAGGACACAGTTTAAGGAACTTAAAGAAAACCTAGCCAGAATGACTGAGATGAACAGTCAACTTCTAGAAAAGCTGACTCACCTTGACTCCTGTGTGAAGCTGGACGCAAACAATGGCGATTTTAACGTACAAATTGGAAACCCTAAAGAAATTGAAAACATCTTCAAAGAGGAGACAAAGACTATCGTTTATGATGTGTGTCATGTTGAATGTCAAATGGATGATATTGAGATTCCTCCATTGAGAACAGATACATTGGTTGAATTGCCAGATCAAGGTGATTTGAAGAATCACGTGGAAACTGGGGGCAAAAAAGATGGAATAGAGGTTTTAAAATTGAACAACACTTCACGTGACAATGATGAAAAGGATATTCTTCTAAAAAGGAATGACTTTGTCAGTTTGGAGCTTGGAGACCATACCGTTGGAGATCAACAGAGCAAAACGATGACACCCCTGAAAACAGGATTCAAGGATCATCCGCTTAAAATTGAGGAACCTGGAATTGTGGTCGTCTATATGAAAGATGACTTTTTCCCAATGAAAGTCAAAGAAACAAGTCATGAAGACACATACGGAGAAAGAAGTCTATTTATCTCCTTGGAACAAAGGATTCTTAATTTTCAACACAAGTTGAGACGCATGGAAGAAATATTAAACAGTTAACAGTGGACCCACTCAGAGCGCCTTAAGCAAAGCTGCAAGGAAGGATGAACTGCAAAAATATGTGAATGCTGCTTCCTGTTTCTTTGTATCAGTTCTACTATATAGAAAATTATTTAGTTCTTCAGCATAACATCATTCTGTTGCTTTTGCATGGATCTGTGGCTGCCGACTGACGTTTTTGTGTGTTTTATTTTTTTTACAAGGTGTGGCCCTTAACCTGAAATTCTAGACCCGCAAAATTCACAATACGAAATATTGACATTTTTATTTTTGAACTGGTTTCGATCTCTTTGTCTTTTGCTCTTTTTCTTCCCTTGAAATGTAATGATTATAAAATAAAATCTCACTTTTGGTAATTTAAAGAATTGCTGAACCGTTGTATATAATTGATACATTTTTTTGGGCTCAATTGTATATTGTCATAACTAATCTTATGTGTTGAGAGGTATTTTTAAAGGGAAAAAGAATAGAATATTAGAAGAAAATACATATAGTATTCTTTTTTGTAAGCTGTAAATCTACACAAGTGGAAATAGATGAAGAATTGAATCGAGGCTCATTATACTTCCATAATGACAATAAAAGTATTCAATTCAATTTCGGATTGCCAATACATCTATTTAACCCTATACAAATCCTTTAATTTCCAATATTATGTTTATATATTCTAATGAACGTTAATTCTTTATATTTAATTTAACCTAAATATTAACTGTATGTAAACATCATCACTGTTTTGTGCCCCAGGTTCCCAGTTTGCTGTAATGCTCCAGTTAGGGGATAAATATAAAGATGACGATTAGTTTAAAGAGGATTGATAATCCACTAAAGGCCAGATTGATCTGACCCCTCACAACAACCTGACTTTAGAATTGCATGCACCAGAACCAGTGTTATGTTTTTATTTCTCTAAAGCAGGGGTCTCGAACTCAATTTACCTGGGGGCCGCTAGAGGCCGAGTCTGGGTGAGACTGGGCCGCATCAGGATTTCCACAAGAAAAGCACTGATAAAACTTTCCAACGTTATCAAATATCTTTATTTTTTAACAAAAAATAATGAATTAAATAAATTAACTTAAAGATGAATAAAAAATAAATCAATCAGTAATATAAAACCAAATAATACTAATGAGCATACAGTAGATATACACTGGCTGGCTAAGTAGAGAAAATGAATTATTTTTATTCCGTTTCAAATGTCTGTATTAACAGCTCTTTAACCTTTAACTTTCTGAACTTGAATGGAACATTGAACATGAAATATTCTGAACACGGCTTCTTTTGCCTACTCCTTGCTGCTAGAGACCTGGCAGCGCTTCTTCTCACATAGTCACATTTGGCTTGAGGGAGGAAGCAGTGGAGACCCTTAGTAGAGCTTGAAGATGCTCATCAGTAAGTCTGGACCTGTACTTGGACTTATTGAAGTTCAAGGTGGAGAAGAGCTTCTCACACAAGTATGTGCTCCCAAAAAGGCACATGGTCCGCTTGAACCTTCGGGAAAGTTCAGGGAAGCTGGGGGTCAACTCTCTCAAAAATTGCCCAAGCTTGTCTGCTTCTCCACTCACCTCCCTGAACTTGGCTTTGAGTGCAGAATTGCACTGCAGGTCAATGAGCTCCATTTGAAGCTCAGGAGGGGCATCTTGCACATCAAAGGAGAAGGGGTCCGCAAAAATTTGAAATGTGGCTTTGTGTGTCTTGAAGTCTGCAAATCTGTGATCAAATTCCTCCTGTAGCTTCGAAATGGCCTCAACATACTTCTCACCACTGAATGGTGTGCCTGCATCCACGAGAGCCTTGCATGCTGGGAAATGGCAAAGGTTTGTCTGAGAGAGCTGGGCTTTCCATAACACAAGTTTAGTGCAGAATGCTCTCACGTTGTCATAGGCAGCACTGACAAGTTGCCCCTGGCCTTGTAGCTTCTTGTTCAGTACATTAAGCTCATGTGTGATATCAACAAGAAAAGCCAAGTCCATGAGCCATTTGGGATCACTTAGCACAGGATCAATCAACTCACAAACGGCGTAGCTAGCTTTGACTGCTGCATTACTGTCTTTGGTAGCCTTCTTGAAGAGATCCTGTTGCCTCAGAAGACGTGTTTTAAGACTGGCAACCTGGTTGGCTCTCTCATCTCCCTGGTATTTTTCGTACTCCTCAGCATGTCTCATAGTACAATTACGTTTCAAATTGTATTCCTTGTGCACCGCAACTTTTTCAGTGTAAATGAGACACGTCGGGGTGCCCCTGTGTTCAACAAAGAAATATTGCACTCCCTACTTTTCTTGAAACTGTCTGTGCTCATCACCGACCTTTCTCTTCACGGCAGGCTTTGAAAGAGACATCTCTGGGGCTCTGTAATATGTTTTTCCACTTGGAATGAGTCTCGGGTTGATCTTTCACATTCAGTCGCGCGGGTTTGTGGCGCATGTGCACTTTCGCTCTCCGTTTCAATCGCGGAGATGGCTACAGACACTGACACAGGCTGGATCACGGATCAT
Source organism: Stigmatopora argus (assembly GCF_051989625.1). Classification (NCBI taxonomy): domain Eukaryota; kingdom Metazoa; phylum Chordata; class Actinopteri; order Syngnathiformes; family Syngnathidae; genus Stigmatopora; species Stigmatopora argus. The sequence continues at coordinate 5,669,708 of NC_135392.1, read as the reverse complement.
AGCGCCTCATTCAGTTCTATGCTGAGAGCAGCGGAGGAGTGTGCGTGCCGAGCGGAGGGATCGGCCTCACGGCTTCTCCTCCGCCCAGCTGATTGGAGGAATGAATGAGTGAGTGAGCGAGGCACTGGACAGCCCGGCCGATGTCCCGCCCTCCAGAGCCGTATACCTCACCGTGATTGGTTCATTCAGCTCCGAACCAAAGTTCCCTCTAATTTTTTGTTGGTCTGAGCAGAAAGACAACCTCCCTGAGCGCACTGAGTACCAGTGTGAGCGACATCATCGGTACTCGGATGATTCGCCTAAAGACGTTTCGCCGACGGACGTTTGACACTCTTGGGCAGGCAGATGTAGCAGAACCGAGCCGTAAAATGACAGCAATCGGGTCAAATCCATCCTAAAACAGCATTTAATGATTAAATACAAATACTGGATGATATCGCGATGGAGGCAAAAAAACGTCAATAGACGTCCATTCGCCAAACGGCTCAAAATGCTCTCAAATTCGGTCAAATCCATCTGAAAACAGCGTTTAATGATTAAATACAAATACTAGTATTTGTATTTAATCATTAAACTAACAAACACTAGTACGACCTGTCCGTCTGTCAAACGTCCGTCGGCGAAACGTCTTTAGGCGAATCATCCGGTCACGACATCATCATTGCTCGCTATCGGCACACCAGTATCACACCTGCCACAAGCAGGTGCATGTCAATGTTCCCTCTAATTTTTCATGTAAAACATGCTGTAAAACAAGAAAAACATGAGTGGACAGAGCTACTGCCACTGGCTGCCACTTAAACGGCGCCATCATGGGGAAAGGGGTAAAAAAAAAAAAAAAAAAAAAAAAAAAAAAAAAAATTCGATCTTTCATATTAAGACGGGGGCCGCAAATTATCGTCCCGCGGGCCGCAGTTGGCCCGCGGGCCGCAAGTTTGAGACCCCTGCTCTAAAGGATATGACTTTGAGTTTGAGTTTGATTTATTTAAGAAAGGGACAACACATATTAATGAACATGTAAATATGCCAGATTATAGCCAAAGGCTAATTTCCATCTTTATTCCCTTGGGCAGGTTGATGTTAAAAACACACGATAAAATCAGTAAGGAGAAAAATACACAGGACAAAAGATAAGAAAGCAGCATAGGAACAATGAGACATAAACGGATAACTTAGTTCTACCCTAAGCAGTGTTGTGATAATAATGATTTTTTTTAAATGTACGTAGTTTTCAGTGTCTTTTTGTGTAATACGGATTTAATTTACAATATCAATATATTTTTTCAAGCAGAGTAGGATTTTTAATAGTAAATTTAGAAGGTCATTATATTCAAATGATTATAAAACACATTTATTTGAGCTATTTGTTTTACCTGTGAAGTTTGACAGCAATTTTCTATCACACCTTAAATCTATGGAAACAACTGAGACCGGTTCATCCAGTTCAACAGTTGGAATTCATAAAGCCATATAAAATGTGAAGAAAACTTTCCTGACATTGCAGTATTTGTTTAGCGCTGGCGATGTCGTTGCACAAACGGCTCCCTACTAAAAACTGCCAATCAAATTATACAAGTCACTTTTTTTGCCAACTTCTGGCATAAGAAGCCCAAATTTGTATCTTATGTGTGTTATACAGTTCATTTCTGTCCCTTGAGTCATCCCATTTAGCTAATTTATTCCATGATAAGGTTTTCAACCTGTAATGTGTTGTGTTAACGGTACAAATGCAATGCAGATTGGTGATCTGCATCCAATGTCAGCAAAATCAGTGTTTGCGGTGTTGAAATAACTTTAGGGATGATGTGATATTTTCCAATGTTGGTACCTATCATGTGCATAGATCAACTTGCATCACTAACGAAGGAACTCTGTCTACAAACATAAGCGCCGTAGATCGTTAAGTCTCATGTGTAAGCAAAGTAGATTACTAGTTCAGAGCTTTTCGCAAATGCTTTGGAGGATGTAAAGCTCACTCACAACAAATATATCATGACGTAGGAAAACTAGCATGCTCTCCCTGCCTAGGTGAATGGACGGACATTTTGGCGCAGTGACGTTCACTCAGAAATCTTTTAAAGGATATTGCCAAAGACTTTTTGGATGAAGAAACCTAACATGGGAAACAATGACTCAACTGTTGAAGATTTAAAATCTTGTGAGAGTCATCAGTGGTATAGAAAATTCATGACAGAGTGCCCATCTGGACTTCTTTCGTTCTATGAATTCAAGAAGTTTTTTGGCTTAAGGAACCTGTCGGAGACGTCAAATGCCTATGTGGAGGCTTTATTTACAACTTTTGATCTGAATGATGTAAGGAAATTTATTCATTAATCTTCAACATATTTCTTGTTGTAATTTATTGTCTTATTGCATTATTTAATGGTTATTCGACTACGGATTTATAAATTACAGTACTAATTCGCATGAGAATGTGACTTAATTTTTTGCATGCAACTTTAAACTGACTTGTTTAGAAGTACATTTTAGCAAGTTCTAAGGACACGCCTACATATGTACATAATGTCTGCAAATATTATCATTCATTAACCCAAGTTATTTCATTCTCCAGACACTGGACATTTCTCATTTTCTAGAAAAGATAATACCCAGAGGACTAGATTATTTATAAATGCAAGGTATACGATAGCTCGTGTGTGCGTTTGTGTATTTTAGGACGGCTTCATTGATTTTATGGAGTATGTAGCTGCACTCAGCCTGGTTCTTCAGGGCGCAGTACATCAAAAACTTCGCTGGTACTTCAAACTCTACGATATAGATGGGAGTGGCTGCATTGACCGTGATGAGCTGCTTCTGATCTTCAAGGTACCAGTCAGCCTTTAAGTCAAGTTACTGCTGCAAATATGCTTGTAAATGGTTTAGTAGTACTGATCCTTTCGGGGTGAGCAAACAAGGCCTGAAGCATTTAGAAGACTACCAAACCAGCTGAAGAGTAGCAGTTTTGTGTGAACTGATAGGTGACACTTAGGCGACATCTACTGGTTATGCAATGAGAGGAATAAGTGGTATACACACAGTGAGTTTATACACTTCATTGACATTGTTTTTGTTTCACTCTAGTCTGTTGACGCAATCAACGGAATTCATGATGACACCAAAACACAGGAGTTTACCAACATGGTATTTGACAAGATTGACATTAATGGAGATGGTAAGTATTGCTACACACATTAACATCTACTGTTCATTCCCTCCAGCCATTTTTATTTAGCAGCGTCTGGGTCACAAGGTCATGGTGCCTATTCCAGTTGAGGTTTAGGCCCTGAACTGGTTGTAAAGAATTATATTTAGTTGAATCTTAAATAATTAAATAATAATAATATGATCACTAGAAATGAAATCATTGGTTTTAATTTTGTCTTTCACAAAGGTGAATTGTCCTTTGAAGAGTTCATGGATGGGGTTCAACATGACCAGATGTTGCTTAACATGCTCACCCAAAGTTTGGACATCTCGCACATTGTTGAGAAAATTCAGGGAGAGATGATGGATGACACCTAGATTTCTAACGCCATGGACTATCAACATCTACCATATGGCTGCAGAGGTCACAAATGCTGGAAGGTTTTCCTACAAATGTACCAGCAATAGAGGATTAATTAATCCTAAATATTATTCAATGGCTTTCTGGGAAACAAGAGGAAGTGCTTTTCAGGAGGTGTTCAGGAAGGTGCCTGAGAAGTCCACTTAAAGGTCACTTTTTTGGGATCTTATTACCTTGGGCATACGCATTGACTGCGATGGCCAATGAACACTTATATAAGGCGTATCGTGTTTGTTACTAAGTCTTGAACTTTTATTTTTGTGATCCACCAATGTAGTTAGATGATTGAAGATATAAACCACTTGAATAAGTGCAAATGTATTTTAGATATCTTTCCTTATAAAATCTCGTACCAAAGTACAAGATGGTGTGGTCATTATAGCACTGTCTACTTAATTATCAATATTGGTGGTGTGGTCTACATTTTCCAGTGCATATACTGTTTATACGCTTAGCAAAAAAAAAAAACATTTTACAACTACAACAAAATTGGAGCAACATGTCATAAGTACCATTTTGACCGTGTTGCTGATGTTTCTTTGGTGGTGGCGTAATTGTGAGTGGTTGTTTGTCTCTGTGTGCCCTACGACTGACTGGTGACCATTCAAAGAGATCAACCACCCTACCATGCATGTTTTTGCGATGTGAGAGGAAACCGGAGTACCCGGAGAAAACCCACACAAGCCCGAGGAGAATATGCAAACACCACACAGTGAGGACCGACCTATGAACCCTCGACCCCAGAACTGTGAAGCCGACGCCCCCTCTTTAATTCATGACCCAAAAAGGCTACTTGCCAAAGCAAAATGGGTGGCTAAACTTTCAAAAGATAGGAATCCCTTTTTTCATTGACATGTAAATGATTTGGTGGGTGGCATGCACGACGCCCTTAGATGGATCATGGAAAAGGTGTGTCATTGATGTGACGTCAAAGACCTACCTGAGTTTCGGTTCAAGGAAGTAAGTGGGTGGGGAGAGTGAGGAAATCGAGGCAAAAACAGCAGAGTTCACGGCGTCAAACTTTGTTGTGGTCACCTTTTGAGCTTCCCGTTGTGATTTATCGACTCGAAACTTTGGTTCGCTTTCCCACAGTGTGAGTTAGTTTCGACAAAGAAAGAAATATATGTATTAGAGATCGACGGTGAAAAGGAACCGCGACTTCCGGGTTCGATCAGGTAGGTACGTGACTTTGTATCGATGCGCTCGTGCGGAACATATGACTCCCAGTGAAGATCGCCAAGTTATAGGCTGTCGAACATCATTCCGATTGAGTTATCGAGGTAACATTTACAGGCGATTTAGCGTCACCGTCGGCGGGTGTTCGAGTCGCCATGTCGGTCACGCCGCGACGTGTCCGTCTGAAGCCGTGGCTGGTCGCCCAGGTGGACAACGGAAGGTATCCCGGCCTGGAATGGATCGATCGGGACGCCATGCGCTTCAAGATCCCGTGGAAACACGCCACTCGACACACACCGCAACACGAGGACGAGGACACTATATTCAAGGTAAAGATCAGCTTAAAACCAGATGCAAACGTGTCAATCAATGAACAAACTTAGGGCGCCCCCGCCCTCAAAAGTTAGAAATTGCCTGGCAATATTTACTATATTAATTGAAAATTAAAATTGCAAATCATGCATTATTTGTTTAATAATATATCTCCAAAATTTCCAGAAGGAGCTCCACTTTGGTCATGCAGGGCTTTAAAATAAATAAATAAATACATAAATGAACCTTCCTAAACTCAACACTGCCTTAATTAAATTGTACAATTCAGATGATAACTATTAAGGAAGAAAACATGGAAATCAGGGTTCCCCAACCGCCGGGCCGGGGACCGGTAGCTTTTAACTTAAATGTTACGTGTTGACATGTTCCTCCAGGCATGGGCCGTGGAGACGGGGAAATTCCAAGAGGGCTCGGACGAACCTGATCCCGCCAAGTGGAAAGCTCAGCTCCGATGTGCCCTCAACAAAAGTAGGGAATTCAACCTCATTTACGATGGTACCAAAGAGATCCCCATGGATCCCTTGAAGATATATGACGTCTGTGACATCCTGCAACCCCTAAGTAACCCAGGTAAATCAATAATGTGTGCTCATCCTCGTGTATTTGATACTTGGCCGTTTGGTCGCCGGACTTTTGGTTGCCGGACGTTTGGTCGCCCGGAAGGTTATTGATAATTACCATTTTAAATTGTTGCTCAAATTCCCTAAATACAAACTGCGAATTATCATTTAGTCATACTTAATGCCCTATTAATTATTAGGCTAAAGAAAAGCTCCAAATTTCCTGTACTTTTATTGTGTTTTGTTGGAGAACTTGTTAAGACCCTGACTGATGTCCCTTCCTAAGGGGACAACTCATGTACATACAAACTCTTATACACTCATGTCCGCTCAGTGAAACTGCTCAGGGCCATTGTTGGCTTTTATTGATGCGTAGACCGTGTTGTTTTACCTTGTTTTGTCGCCGGTCTTTTGGTCGCCGGACGTTTGGTCGCCGGTTGTTTGGGTCCGCGCGACCAAACGTCCGCGACCAAACGTCCGGCGACCAAAAGTCCGGCGACCAAACGTCCGGTCACGCGTGTATTTATGAGTATGAAGCCATGAGTTTAACTCCCTCATTAGTTAATTAACTGAATATCTTGTGTGTTTAGCTTTTTTTTTATCTCCATTTGTTCACATTGTGGTTGGCCGTTTTGGTCAGGGGACAAACACTTGCGTGTGAATACAACAGAATATGTCCAGAGGATATAGTTTAACTTCCCCATTTGTTGATGAAATCACAGCATCATCAGATGCTGGTTCTTGGACTCCGGGTGAGGAAGATGTTGCCGAGGAAGATGTTCCAGATACGCCAGAATCTCTTCCTCCATACCCATCTAATGGTAAATACTCAATGCTAATTGTCCTTTTGTTTGAATCCATGAATAAAATGGAGAAAATAATGACCTAGGTTGAATCGAGTGTGATTCTCACTGCAGTCTCAAATCCCCCAACCAGGCACAAGTCCTTCTCCTCTCCTCTTGTGGTCTCCTATGGGCTCAGAGTCTTCCATGCCACCTCCATCAAGTTGCCCCCAGTCCAATAAAGTTTGGCCTAAAGAGGAACCCATTAAACCCTGGCCAAAACAGGAGCCTGTTGATGTGGAGATGACTCCCACGCCCATGACTGAAATATCATCTGCCCCACTTGCTGATCCCTCTATGTTGGCGCCTTCCCTTCCTGAAACCTTATTTGCCTCTCCGGAGATGTGGATCAGCTCCCTCCCAAGTATGTAAACGTTGTACTCGGACTAAAAATGTCCACACTACTACATTTCTGCGGTTGAATCACCTCCTTGTACCATATTACTAATTCCACACCGCTTCTGATTCATCCTGTCCATGTCAGTTTTACATGAGGCCCTTTTTTAAATTACGATTCTACGGTCAGATAGACTGTTTACATGCGATATGGTATAGTAGCAAATGTTATTACTTTTTTATTAAAGAAACCTTTTGCGACAGGTCAAAAATAGGATGATTAAACCTTAATTACATGAGATTGGAGCAGAATGACGCAAGAAGCATGATTTGACATTTTTTTGCATAATGACAGTAAAATGGTTGTTCTTACAAACTTATTTTAGCTTTTTCACAGTAGTAGAGGCAAAAGTATCTAAATAGGTAAAATAAAAATAGGAGAGATGAAGAAAATGTTATTCTGATGATATGTATAATAGCGTTGCACAACATAGAGTAACCATTCAACAAGGATAAACATTTGGAAATCTTGAACAACAGGAGCAAGGCTATAAATATCAATTTTCTGCAAACCTTTCTAATATCAGGTATACACTAATTTTCTTCTACCTTGATAAAAAGATTATGGAAAGAGGCTGGCGTATACATTTTACAAATGATAATTGATATTTCAAATGTTATGTTCTTTGGAACAAATGTTCCTTATACTTGTAATAGCAATGAAACAAATAATACTCCCCCAAAATAGTTACAATTTATTTTATTTTATTTGAACTTCAAATTTGTTATTGGGAGATGGGACAAGTAAAAATGGCATACCGAGTACGGGATGACTAAAGTTTAATCTAATTTTATGGCGAACTCCTGACTGACTAATTAATTCATTTTCCCCACCACTCATCTTTAAAAGGGTCGCGGGGGGTGCTAGAGCCTATCCCTGCCAACAATGGTGACCTAGGGCCTATAGCAGACTCCTATTTGGTATTTTTAAAAGTATTTGTAAGTATCTTAGCTCCCCATGTCCATGAAATGAAAGTCAATTTTGATTTGGCCTGTTTATTCTGATTGAGGTGTTTATATGAAGCATTTTTATTGGATTTGAGCTTCTAAGTCTATTCTAATGTCTCTAATGTCATGTGTTTGTAACCCAGTGACCGACCTGGAGGTGCGGTTCCTGTACAGAGGGAGGGATATGTGTCCCACCGTCACCGTTAGCAACCCACTGGGCTGCAGGCTCTTCTATGGCGATCTGGGCCCCATGGTCAACCAAGAGGAGCTGTTTGGACCGGTCAGCCTGGAGCAGTTGCGTTTTCCGACTACGGAGAACATCACCAATGACAAGCAGAGACTCTTCACAAACCGCCTGCTGGACGTGATGGACCGAGGTCTGATCTTGGAGGTCAGTGGCCACGATATCTACGCCGTGCGGCTCTGCCAGTGCAAGGTGTACTGGTCCGGCCCCTGCGCGCCCAATCCCTCGACGCCAAATCCTATCGAGCGACAGACAAAGGTCAAACTGTTTTGCCTGGAGTCTTTTCTCAGTGGTAAGTTTTGTTTTCTGTCATTGCATGGGATACATCCTTAATTTGAAATTTGGAGTGATTCTCATGCTATCCAGGTGTGATTGCCCACCAACGTGGTCAAACCCCAAATCCTCCACATTTTGAAATCAGCCTTTGTTTTGGAGAGGAGTGGCCTGATGGCAGGCCAACTGAGAGGAAACTAATCATGGTGCAGGTGAGAAATCTTGCTATTTTATTGCTACTGTCGAATATAATAAATGCTGCTTTATTTTTTTTATGCCTAGGAATCTATATGCAGGTGAAGGAAGGATTTAATTTCGGAGAAAGTAGTGGTTTGCTGCCATCATGTGGCATCTAGAGTTCATTATAAACACGACAGTGTAATTTTGCTCCGTAGCAGCTGTTTTGTCTGTTTTACTTCTGCTTTATGCTTTATAATTTCTTTGACTGAGCTATTTTAAATGATATAAGGGATTTAAAAGTAGTATTACCGGGAGAAGAATTATCTTTGACATGTAAAAGCATTTTTTTTTCCTGCTAAACAGATTTATTTTAATTTTCAAATCAAAAGCCTTTATTGTCAGTTGCGTATAACGAAATTTTGGTACGGGTGCAATAAAACATAAAAAAAAAAAACTGATATTAAAACCCTTTTAAAACCAAATATTTTAGCAAATGGTGTACAAAACGTTTATTGTAAACATATTTTCCGCCCTATGTGAAGGACTCGTAAAATTGAATTAATGAGAAATATAAAATGACCATAAATGTGTCACATTTATGAAATGTTTCTATGATTTGCGCTTTTTCGCAAAAGTGAAATTGCTCGTCATAATTTGAGTCACGTCATCTTGTTGCAGATCATTCCAGTGGTTGCCCGCATGATCACCGAGATGTTTTCCGGAGACAACACAAGATCCTTTGACAGCGGCAGCGTACGACTTCAAATCTCCATCCCCGATATCAAAGACAACATAGTGACCCATCTGAAGCAGCTCTACTGCCTGTTACACACTAACCAAGGCCCCCAGGAAGGTTGGGTTTTGCCTCCTGGCGCAGGCTTGAACCTTGTCCAGGCCCTGCAAGGCCAGTGAGCACCTTTTGGCAACAGATCGAGGACCAATATTCAGGTTTTTCCCCACAGCTTGCTTGTTAAGGTGTCTGTCCTATTTAAAACTATCTCATAGATGTTTGTTTTTTTGGGTGGTCACTACTCTGTACAGTTAGTGTGCAATTGCACAACATAGATGGGCCAAAGTCCTGCTTGCCATCAGGACTGGTTAAATTTAGTTAATGACTAACAGATATTGCCTTGTTAATCCTAAACATGGCAGCGTTTCCATTTGTTTCCACCCCACAGTTTAAAAGCAGCACATAAAGCATATGAAAAAGAATTTTTCTATTGTACAGATACCCCAAAACTGATATTGCGGTTGGGATTTGTCAGACAATATATTTTAAAATTAGTCTGACTGTATATACATTATTTTTAATCTACAAATTGTATGCAAATAATCCTTGAGAATACAGCTTTCAATTTTATATACATTATGTTATGGTGTTTTGTGGCGCCTTTTATCCTATTTCGGGTACAATAAAAATGTCACACAAGCTTTAAATGTGTGGAATACTTAACTATCTTCATTTACTGTGTGAAAGTTGACTACTAGTTTTGGTGGTGTCACGCAGTTACTCTCTTGTGGCTGCATTATGTAGTTACAAGTAAAACATCCGTAATATTTAAAAAAATAAAAAAGATGGGAACATTTAAGATCATGTAAGATTAAAGTAAAAATGAATAAATATTTTGGATTGGTTGAAAGTAAAGACCATTGTGGACAACCCTGACAAATGTGATTGAATTACAAAAATGAATACAAGAAATGAGGCTTTTAAAAAGACTTGTCCTGTTGGTGCTAGAATTCTTTAAGGCAGTTAATTCATTAAGTTATTCCACAAAGGGTTTCAGTGGGTGCAGGTTTTCATTCCAATCAATAAACAGCACATCTTTCCACCAATCTGGTGTTTTACAAGTGCAATCAGTGGATTGCTGTCAGGTGCTTCTTGTTTTCTGCAGGAATCTCATTGGCTAAAGTGTCTGTGCAAGATTGGTTGCACCAAAAACCTGCACCCACAGCAGCCCTCGAAAACTGGTTTGGCCACCCCTGCTTTAAACATATCTGTGCTGACTGTCAATCACACACTTGTTGGTATTGATTTTAATGTATTTGGCATGCTTTCTCTGTCAACACAATCATTCTTGTTTTAGTCATGTGATCCAGCATACAATTCTCAAGGAGAAGACTGTTTTTCTGAGGCTGCAGCTGAACGGTACTGTATTTTATCCTTTTAAAACGATGTAGTATACACATTAGTCTGCACATCTTGCGTCAGCCATTTTAAACTGCAAACTTCCATCTTCAGTATAACATCAAATGTTGAATTAAATCAACACAACATTGAATCAATGCTTAAATGTTTTAATTATTTTATATAAAGGAACAAATGTTAACTTTCAATGTCAAATTGTAGTCAAGATTTATCCATTTAGGGGGTTGAGTTGAGCAGGTATGGTGAGAGAGACAGGGAAATGCATGGGAATGAATCTATGGAGCCATGTTAGTGACACATTTGATATTTATTATTTCACTTATTTTTGTCGGACTCCTTAGAGAAATAATTACAATAATTTAATCTATTTATTTTTAAACTACATTATTATGTAGCAGGTTGAAGTTTCCAATTAAGAAAGCAATCAGAGACTTTTTCAAATCAAATGTATAAGATTGTTGGCTGTAACTCTTACCTTGCATGGGTGTGTTTGTTCAAGAATGATTATTTAGTGAGCCTTAATGAATCCAGTCATTAAACAGGATCATGTGTTTGTTACATCACTAAATGACGGCATTTGAATTAATGTTTAACAGGGTGATTCCTCTTCAGGTGATACGATAATAAATGTTTTTTTAAATAATATTTAATGTACTGTGTGCTTTCAAATGTTATCTGTATAACAGTTTTCCTTTCTCTATAGAAATGGAAAATTTTCAATCTGTAATCCACACCAAGGAAAATAATGTTTAATGTACTTTTTAGTTTTCTTTCAGTGTTTTTGACACGGTGATAATGTGCACAGCCAGTGAATCACATAGAGTTGTCAAAATTTTAAGAGCACAGTGTACCAGTTAGTTGATATCGCCGTGGCAACGTTGTAGGCTGCAATATCTTTTCCATATCCAACAGGCGACCTTTGCACGGGTGGGATGCCACACCAAGAAATACAGTCAGTCCTTCCATTTATTGTCTCACGGACACCGGACTTAGTCCTCCGTCTTTTCTTAAGTGTTTTCATTTAGGCTATAACTTGAATTCATGTTGGATTTATTTGGAAATATTCTGTAAGGCACCTCTTAAACTAGAAAAAAAAAGGTAAGCACCTTGTGAATTAATTTTATTTTTGTTTTGTTTTAGCTCTAGATGTACACTTTCCATGACTAAAACAGTGATATAGCACATTTCAGTTTGTGTTTGCTTGTTGTTTTCTTTATTAGAAAATAATTTTGACCCACAATCTTGTCATTACGATAAAATGCAAAATTATAAATTGAATGTCCTTTTGTTTGTGTTAAAACTTGAATATATTTATATTGATCTCATTTTCCATGTCAACAGTACTGATAAATTGTTGGAAAGCCAACATGTTTGCATTCTAAAATGATATATACATTTATCGTTTAAGCTGTCAACCTATTATTTCCACATTTTCTGAAGAAAAAAAAAACAAATTCTAGTGGCTGATTAAGATGTCTAGCAAGACAGAGAAAATGTGGCTTAAGTTTGAAATGTTCTTATTTCTGGTTTGAATCAAACTAAATCAAAACAGTAATGTTAATCACTGTATATTGAATTGTCATTTTGATATTTTTAATATTATCTCTGTAGCCAATAATAACTTGTGATTATATTGTTTTGTGCAATGTTGAAAAAGGTACAAATTAACTGCTGAATTTTTTTTAATGATGCAATTTATGAGAAACAGAAGCAAGTGTGTAGCGATGTTGAGGAGTGACAGTCCACTGGTGAATGACAACAGCAGTTATGCCGGATCCGTACAGTCCAAGTACGTCAGTTGTCCTAAATCAATAATTCATTACCTTATTAATCCTAACACACTCACAGACAAATCATCAAGTAGTGATGAAAAGTCACAACATTCAAGTAATACAATACTAAAACATTTATACTTCCTTTGATGCAAAGTAATAATCATTTTTTACAGTTACTACTCAACTCAATTCCTTTAAAAAATGTGTTGATAGTATTTGTACTTTCTGATGTTTACTTTTATGCAGTAAAGTTTTTTTGATAACATTGCATAAAGCTGGCATTTTTCTTTACCCTCATTCCCGCTAAGAAAAGATAATCATGCATTGTGTTTTATAGTTTTTTTCTGAATTCTGTAGTGCGTGGTTGCTCTTGGCCTCCTGTAATGTTCTTACATTTCTTGTGTCACTAGCTTCTCGGTCACAGATGAGACGTCATCACAGGTGTCGTTCATGTCAAAGCCCAGCGCAAAGTCAATTTACTGTAAGTAGCATTACCATAGGATTTTAAATGATGTCAAATTTCAGTTTCATGAACCACAGTGTGATGTTTCAACAGTGCGGAGGAAGGAGTACGCCACTTCTATGAGCAAGGCCATCAAATATTTCCATTACAGAGTAGAGGTAAGACTCTAAAATCTGTCATTCATGCGGAGTCACATTGGATACTTTAGGTTCTATTCTCTTACAATTATAACCAAGTTAGGATCTAGTATAGTGGGCAGTTTTAATTGCATAATGACTTTATTTTAAGTAGGTGATACAAGCGGAATAAAATTGGTTCAGTGTATACACGAGCTAACAACCACTGTTACTGTACCTTATTGATAAAATGGGGGGTTTAGACATTGTACCCATTTACAACACTAGATTGCGCCAGATACCTTTAAAGAAAATGCTGAACACTGATGCTTGATTGAATTTAATTGAATGCCTTTATTGTATTTATACAAGTATAATTAGATTTAAAGCTTCACCATGAAGTGCACACACAAATAATCATTATTTTGTGTATAATAATTGAATTTGGTGTTCAAAAAGTCTTTTTACAAACTTGATTCTTGAAAAAGAGAGGGTCGTCTTATATTCGGGCCAATGTGATAAATATGTCAAATATTGTAAATACACATAAAATCATGTCATGAAAATGTTACTGCTGCTCTATAAGATTAACTAACCAACCCTTTTTATAATCTATTAACTATTGGTGATGACTATAAATCAGAAAAGTGTAGTTTAAAAGAATGTTGAAGGCAAAATATCTTCCAAATATGGAATTAATAAAGGAAGGAAAAATGTAGTCGTGAGAATTCATCAATGTTTAACCTATGTACAAATAGATTATAAATTGGTCCCTGAAAGAGGAATAAAATGAAACAAGTCCTGATGGTTTTATTGTTGTTGTGTGACAGCATCTCCTTACATGCGACTTGGACAGCCAGGAGCTGCAGAGCCTCGCGGATTGCCTGGAGAGGCTCGATCTGCTCGACAAGATGGGTCGAGTGTGGGGTCAGAACATGCTGCTGGAGGTCAACGGGCCCAACCTGCTACTCACCGACGTAGAAACCAGGGTCAGTCAGTAGATCATAATATATAGGGTCAAGGGAATTCAACATTGTCTGCGCTGCGATACAATTACTCATGATGTAAGTCTTCTTTTCAGGAGGTGCTGGAGTCCATCCGTCTGTGTGACGTCCTGGAACTGAAAGCTGTGTTGAACACACCAGCATCAAACTCGCTCCTGGCCGTAGGAGTCAAATCCAGCAGGAAAGATACCACGAGCATCTACCTGTTCCACTGCGAGGACGTCAGGGTGAAAAGAGCACCGAATTCAAATGCTATTGGTGGCGATGCACAATGGATTGGACATCCGTTGCCATCAATGGTAGTGAATGCGATGAGCTCGATAATGTAATCTCCTGTCTTGTTTGCAGGCTGATTATGTCCAAAAGGGTCTCTCATTAGCATGTCTAAGGTAAGAACACCAAGCCACACAAACTCGTTCGCAACCATAGGCAAAAAATAAATTCAACATAGTATTTCCAAACACAATAAAAAAGTAGTAGTAGTAGTTGGTATGTGTCAAAGCAAACTACAAAATACACTACCTGCATCTATATCAAAATACAACTTCAATGAAGCTGGGAAGTTGTTTTAAACATAAATAAAAATAGATTAGAATGATTTGCTCATTTTTAAAGTGTACGTATTCAATTGAATATATATAAGGTATTTAATGTATCTAATAAAATCTAATATTCATTAATTTGGACTATTTGGACCAGCCTACAATTAGGAATTGGGAGCCATGATAAGGTGTTAAATGAGCTACCCTAATTTCTCACTTATTCACAAGCAAAGATAAGATGAATGAGTGTGTGACAAAATAAAGAACGTAAGGACAATGTTCCTCAAAGTACAATTGCAAGAAATTTTGGGATTTCATTTTAAGAAAATCTGGAAAAATCCCTCCATGTAAGCAGCAAAGCCAAGAAACCATGCAGAATGTTGTCATTTTCGCCCCGTTAAACAATGACTTCCCTGGGCCATTTTAAAATGAAGTATAGCCAAATAGAAAAGTGTTCTGTGGTCAGATGATTCTCATCTGCAAGTTTTTCCATGTCATCTTGACTAAAGAAACAAAAAAATAACTCGTTAACAGCACTTGGTTCGAAAGCCAGGAGCCTCTTTTAATGCCAATTGCATGGTTTACTTACATGTCCATGAATGCACCATTCATGGTGAAAGATAGGATACAAACACTTGGTCTTTGAGTAGTTGGATACACGATATGATAGGAATTTTAATTCCATTACAAATTACAGACATTTTTTTAATTGGAATATATTTGAACACTGCCCATGCCTGTTCGTCCTTTGGATTTGAATTGATTGTGGCACTTTTAACACAACAGTGCAGCTCAGGAAGAAGTGGCAACCCCAAGTCAAATAGAAGCCAAGGAGCAACCTCCCGAGTGGGACCCTCCTGATAACAATGGTGAGACTTATAAAGACTCAGGACCGAAAATTGGAGCAAGCAATTTGTTAAAACCTGCTTTCGTAGCCCATGTAGAAGACCCAAACCTGATTGAAAGTCCGAATGAAGTTGACGAGGAGGAGGAGGAGGATCAGGAGGAAGAGGAGGAGAAGTATCAGGAGGAAGATGATGAGAAGGATCAGGAGGAAGAGGAGGAGAAGGATCAGGAGGAAGAGGAAGAGAAGGCTTCAGTTATAGAGGGACCTTTGCAACTTCCACGACCTTACACAGAGTTGGACAGAAATGTGGTATGTAAAAATGGGTCAGTCAAGCATTGGGGAACACAATATTATGGGTGTGTGCTACTTTCAGTTTTTTCAGTTTTGTTATTTTTTATATGTAAAAAGACTGAACTCAAAGGAATAGAGAAGTATGGACCTTAATTTCAAAGATGGATGTATTCAATTGTGCAAACTCCTCAACAGGACATTTTAAATCACATTGTTATGGACGTTGAGATCTTCATGGGAAAGGTGGCTGCTTCTTTAGCGAAAAATGCAAAGAAAAACAAGAAAAAGAAAAAAGGGAAACGTAAGTCAATGCAGACATCTGGACATGACCAGTTCCGTTTCAGTTGTGAAATTTCTCAAATACTTTTTGATTTTGTTTGTCAGCACTGGCCGGTATGCCTCCAACCACAGAGTTTGTAGAGTGTCTTCAAAAGATTAAATATGGTTTCAATCATCTGGTATGTCTCCTTAACAACATTGCCTTATTTATCTATAATTCTATAATTTGTTTTTGTTGACTAAAGCATTAAAATATGTCTTTGTATCCACAGGTGAATCTAGTGGGTAAGATTGACAACCCTGGAGTGTCCGATTTTGTGCACTCCTTGTTCTCTGCATTACAATTTGTAAGTCACAGTATAAAAGTATTGAACAAAAAAAGATGATCAATTTGTTAATTTTCTATAGAATTATGATATCAGAAACATCTGACATGCTGACTCAAAAGTGCTTTTATTTTCCATCTGCGCCATAACATCATTGCAAATTTTTTTTTAAAAACCTGGCTTTTTTATATGCTCATGCCTTGAATTCAGTACTAAATGACAAATATTTGTCAGTTGATTTGCAAACTACAAAATAATCAATCAATGCATAATATCAAAATAAATAAAATAAAACAAAAATGTGATTGGGAAAACTCTTGTTTTTTTGTTCATGATTTATGACCATGAACTTTCTAGATGAATCATCTTTGGCATCAACAGTCCTCAAACAATTTTAAAAGTTCATATTTTCCTCATTCCAAAAATCCCCCAGTAATGTGTTTTAAGGGAAATTCTTCACATTTCCTACATTTTACAAAAAAAAATCTGCTTCATTCAAATACATTTAGGCACCAGAGCAAAATTTTCCAGTTGGCTGTTTTTAATGATCTTTGTAAATCTCCCCAAAGTGTGCAAGTGTACCAAAGTTTTTGACCACTAACATCAGGTATCAAAGTGGCGGCCCGGGGGCCAAATCTGGCCCGCCGCATCATTTTGTGTGGCCCGGGAAAGTAAATCATGAGTGCCGACTTTCTCTTTTAGGATCAAATTAAAATGAAGAGTATAGATGTATATTAAATTTCCTGATTTTCCTCCTTTTAAATTAATAAATGTAATGTTTTAATCATTTTTTCTGTGTTTTTGGTTAAAAAATCATTTTGTAAAATCTAAAAATATATAAAAAAGCTCAAATAAACATTGTTTTAGATCTATAAAAAAACTGAATATTCAGGGCTTTTAATCCAGTTCTTTTAATCCATTTATAAATAAAAAATCTAAATATTATGTCTAAAATGGTCCGGCCCACGTGAAATTAAGTTGACGTTAAAGCGGCCCGCGAACCAACTCGAGTCTGACACCCCTGACTTGCATGGTCTTCCCAGGTTGTCTCCCAGTGTCCCGAGGATGTGCCCCCGAGCATCGTGGCTCCCCTGTTCACCCCTCAGTGCATCTGCCTGATGAGTGAGGAAGCGTCCGAGGAGGAGGACAATCTTTGGCAGTCTTTGGGAGATGCTTGGAATATCCCCAGGTGAGGGACTGACTTCATTTACACTAGTAAATCTTTCAGGGACATCGCTCACTGCAGCGGTCACTTATTCAAAATGTATCATTATCTTCACTGCCATCTCAGGTTAGAGACCATGTGTTGTGGTAGTTAGCAAAATTTATATTGAAAATGGCTATTGATAGCAATCCATTTTAACTGGGAAGGGCTGCAAGTGATCAAACGTCAATGGCAGCCAAATATTTGGGCTACCTGACGTCACAAGAGATTTGTTAAGCGAAACAAAATATAATAAAAAGTAAGATTCCCAGAGAAAAATTCACTTGGCCCACATTTGATTGTTTCTACTCATTTTTTCTTTGATTTCCTTACACTTTTACATGGTTTTCCTGTTTTATCATTATTTTGGTGAAATTCTAGCAACTACATCTGCTAATATTTCACCATAACCCAAGTATTTTTTACAGTTGCAACTCATTTTTTTTAAATGTCTTGATTTCATTCTTTCATATTTTGAATACTTCTATAAATGGCAAATCAAGACAAAAGAGCTAAAGATTAACTTTGTCTAAAATTGGTTATGGCAAGCAGAATATAGTAGCTAATAACAGTACTAATCCTGCTACATTTTGACCATAAAACCTAAAAAAATAGATATGTACAAGTGCTCTAATGCAAGGTACTTTTTCATGGGTTCTCTTTAGAATGCAAGAATTATATCATTGGGCATTTCTTGCTTTTGCACAGCACCAGATGGCCTGAGGACGACGAAGACATTCCGACCTATACCCTGGAGTTTTTTGATGGCTGGCAGCCTTCTGAGCTGAGGGATAACCCTGCACCCAGCGCCAAGACCCCGGTCCGGTTACAAGAGGTTCGACAGCCCCCCCCGAGCAAGGTCCGTCCCGTCTTAGAAAATAATTACCATATTTTCACGACTGTAAGGCGCACTTAAAAGTCTTAAATTTTCTCCAAAATAGACAGGGCGCCTTATAATCCAGTGTGCTTTATATATGGAAAAACAATTAAAATGTGTCATTAATTGAGGGTGCGCCTTATAATGCGGTGCGCCTTATAGTCATGAAAACAAAAACAAGAGGTCATTGGCTTTCTGTGTGCAGCCCACTACCTCTACCACCACCATCAAGACACCGTCTCCACCTCCAGTAACACAAAATACAAGGATACCTACAAGGTTTGCCATTTGCAAGTTTCCAATTAAATATAGTACATTTTGCCAATCATGCCAAAATAGAAAAGTAGTGCATTTGGTAGAAATTGGGTATTTGAATTGAATTGAACTGAATGCTTTTATTTTCATTAAATTGTATAATGAAATTTAAAGCTTCACCACAATGTGCACAAATAACAACAAACAAACAACAATACATAATATGTTAAGAATTAATAAGTAGTCAATAACATAAATAAGAAGGGAAGTGCACAAATAACATACAAACAAATGAACAGATAATGATAAATATATAGCTAGTCAACAAAATACATTAGTAGTCAACACGAGTAAGTGGTGACATAAATAAGTTCGTACAAAAGAGACTAATTGGTTAGCAATCTATGGAGTTTTAGTGCAAGTACAAGATAAGTCTTGATTAGGTCCACCTAGGCGCAGATCTCGAGTTTAGTTTGGTGGCTCTTGGGAAGAAACCGTCCTTGAGTCTGTTTGTCTTGGCTGTTATGGTCCTGTAACGTCTGCCAAAGGGCAGCAGGTTGAAGCTTCACAAGTTTAGATCGTGATCAAGGATTTTATGTGTGCTAAAAATATCACATCCCAAGTTTAGCAGGGTAGAATTTAGCGCGTTTGTCCCTCCGTAATGTGTGGAGGAATTCATGATCCTTATATGATCACCACAACCCAGGATACCTGAGAAGAATCTACGTCGCATGAGTGTCACGCACAACTTCACCTCCAGAAACAGCAGGGAGCTGACCCTCAAGAAAGGCGAAATTGTGGCGGTATTTCACGTCTCATTTGATCCAAACACAACATTTTGACTAAATATTCGAAATATCAAATAATAAAGCATGTTCTATCCATGATTCAGTTGTTGGATATGAAAAAGCTGTGGTGGAAAGTGAGGAACAGTCAAGGAGAAGAAGGCTTTGTCCCCAACAACGTCCTAACGGAAAAGGAAGAAAACGCTGACGCTACGGTGCCTGCTCAAATGGAGGTGATATTTACACGTTATATATTTCATTACCTGACATGTGACATG